>NC_061122.1:21518068-21529265 GCF_002878395.1 Capsicum annuum | reverse complement strand
TTCCTATTTTATGTCTATTTTATTTTTCATTAAATATTATTTATTTTCTTAATACCTGGATGACTCATAATAATTAATTAAGAGCGATTAATTATGTTATTACTATAAAAATTAATATAATTTTATCATATCCAAAAGTAATCATCGATGATTCACCGGAATAGTATATTAATTAAATACGGGATGCTATATTTGCATATGCAAAATATGATATTATTAAACATTATTGGATAGTGCATTATATTTATCTTTCACTATATATTTTTCTTTATTTTTTTTTAACTTGATACATATTGACCCAACACAAATTCTAAGAAAATATTCATTAGAAATTTATTTTATGAAATTAAATTTATTAATTTTGTAATTTAAAAATTTAAAGTTAAGTTTAAATATTGTATTTCTATACAAGAAAAAAGTAATTTTAAAATTTAAATTTACTAAAATAAATAAATAAATAAAAAGATTATTTTTTATATAAAGGTCAATTAAAATAATAAAATTGATTTACTTTAAATATTTAGTTGCAATTAATTAAGATAATTTTTTATTTTGTCATAATTTATGCTGCACCGATAAAATTTTGAGAGTTAATAGAACTTTTATCTATTTTAAAAAAAAAGTATTTTAACTTGTTAATTATTGTGATCTATAATAATTTTTATATAAGTTGTTAATTATTATGATTTGCAGTACTTTTTCTTTTATCTCAATTTTTGTGGCATTGCTAAAATAATGAGAGTCGATACAATTTTTATATGTCTTTTAAATATTTTAAGTTATTAATTATTGTGATTTGTGGGAACAAATTAGCTTTGAACATGATAGCCAATTGAATAAATAAATAAATTTTACTTTCAATATGTAGTTATAGTTAATTAATATAATATATTAAATATTTAAATCATTATGATGAAACAATGAAATTATTATATATTGGAGCATCGTATGTAATTAAGTGGGAGTAGAGGGTTTTTTTGGTAAGAGTCAATAAAATTTCTACATGTCTTTTAAATATTTTAAGTTATTAATTATTGTGATTTGTGGCAACAAATTAATTTTGAACATGATAGACAATTAAATAAATATTTTTTTTTACTTCCAATATGTAGTTATAGTTAATTTATATAAATTAATAAAATATATTAAATATTTAAATCATTATGATAAATTAATAAAATTATTATATATTGGGACATAATATAAAATTATGTGGAAGTAATTAGGTTTTTTTGGTAATTGAAAGAGGTGGTCGAAACCACCTTTTCTATGTAACAGAAAAGAAAAGTAACTTAAAGAGGGGGGGGGGGGGGGAAATACCCGATTAATTTTTCAAAAGTATATTAATTGTGTTTAATAAGGGAAAAAAAAAGAAGAGAAAGATGGATTTAAAGTATGAGGGTTGATGTGTTTGACATAAAGAAAAAAATATATTTTTAAAAAAAATGATTTCTTATAGTGAAGCGGGCAGTTCACTTCATTCTTAAACTCTATCAAAAATAATTTTCTAAAAATTATATATACACACAAGATAACTTTACCTTATTACATAAAATTCAATATTAGAAAAGAAATTACAAAATTTTTAAAATAATTACTTAAATTTCTTAAATTCACTTTTTATCTCTCATCCTCCCTCATACATATCAAAATACTATATTTTGTTCCTATTGCTCCTATTTTAGGGTAGTGATTTTTGCTTCATATATGTGTTCCTTTATTTACGCCTGCAATCAAGCTAATGTAATATTAATACTCTCTCATTCCCCTCCTATTTGCGTCACTTTTATGGTTGTAATTGAAGATGTACACTTTCAATTCACATAATAAAGGAAATTGAATCATTCTTTTTCCTTATTATCGTGTAGCCAATGTAATGTTATAATAACACTAACTTTTTCTTAAAATTATTATAATCTTATAAATAATTAATGTATAAGGTGAATATTTTTTATGTATAGTGTGATATTATACATTTTGGGAGATTATATTTTAATGTATAAGTTATAATATATCAGACATTATACATTAGTTATTTTCGGAAGACTAATGTATAATATAATTCTTCTGTTGTATATTTCATTATGTTATACATGAAGAAGTTCTTATTACATTTAAGAGGCATTTTATGTATTATTTGGTATTATACAATTAGAAAGTATTAATATTATATAAGATTACACTATACCTTCGGATAAGGATACAGAAGTATACATGTTTAATGTTAATACTTACATGTATAGTAGTATGACATTATACATTACTGCAAATTATATTTTAAATGTATAATGTGCCCATATACATGTGCAACTGTAGTATAATGTTATCTTTTAAATTCCAACTTATCTGTTATTTGCAGTGATTTAATAAATACATCACATATTAAATAATAAAACTGAATCTATCAACTGTATTTGGATATATATTATTCTCATTTAACTATTTTTTTAACTGATGTTAATTTTTTTCCTGAATTTTAAATTATTTATAATAAATTTATATGATTCCATGAATGAATGATAATTTCTTTCGTCAAAACATACTTTGGAAATCAATTTTCTACTAGCTTAATGAATTATATCAGTGTGAACACAAATAATCCATGTGTATTAATATTACTCCTACTAAAGTAAAGGAAAGAGAATAAAAGACAAATACTCCCACTAGATTTTATATTATTTTATGTTGTTGTTACATAATTTTTAAAAAGGTTTTAATTTAAATTATATTTTATTATTGTTTATGTAATTTATTGTTACTAAAAATAGTATAAGAAGAAAATAATAAGACCTTTTTATATGTTAAAATAAATAAACAACATAAAATATTGTAAATGAGAATAATTAATAGTGATGTTTAAGATTTTTTTTGAATTTAAATTTCAGTTACTATATTTAATCATACACCACATAATGATAGATAATTAATTGCGTTAATTAAGGTAGAGAAAGATAGCATCTGATTTCTCTTTTCATAAATATAGTCAAATCTATTTTATCATACATTGAAGCAATGTATAAGGGTCTACTTTTACAAATTAGGGAGAGAGAAAGTCAAACGGGATTATATGTAAATACTTTCACTATAGAGGGGATTGATGTGGTTTATACAATAATTTTCACCTTCGAACAATTTTACAATATTTACATTATGTAACACGTTCAATTATTTAACTACTATATTCACAGATTAATTTATATCCGATGTTTCATTTTTGTATAGTCGTTTTTTTATTTTTATTTTTGATAGAATATTCACATTCCAAATTTTGAGGATTTAAACATACTTCCTCTATCTCAATTTATATGACAATTTTTTGTTTCTCGAAAGTCAAATAGTTTAAGTTTATTCGTGAATCTAAGCATTAAAACTTCAGTTTTTTAAAATAAAATTTATATCTTTGAAACTATCTAAAAAAGTACTATAACTTACAAAAATTTGATAGTTCAAAATTTTAAAAATATATAAAAAATTGCAAATAAAGATAGATGTATTTGAATTTTAAAATGCAAAAAGTATCATATAAATTGTGACGAAAGTATTAAAATGGACAAATCATATGGCTGTAGCAATATCCACATCTTTTGCTTTACCGGTTTACCACGGTTTGAGTGAACCGGCCGGTTCATTCATCCTTAAACCTTGTTACTCAAGCCCAAAACCCCTCAAGAACAAAGAAAAATTTACACCAATTTTTTGACAAAGTATATTAAAATCCAGAAAAGAGCAATGTTAGAAAGCAGATTAATTTCGATTTTTAGGAGAAACAAAGATTTGGGTGTCAAGATTTCATCAAATCTTGGAAAATGGGGTTTTACAGCAACCAAAAAAATGTCAAATGAAGGTTCATTTTCTACATTGAATCAGTATAGGCACTTTTCTGCTATCCCAAAAGTTGGTTCTTGTAGTGGAAAGTTTATTAGTAGGACTTTTGTTAACTGTGGTTTAAGATCCTTCCATTGTCTTAATCAAAAGGTTGGTTTTTGAGCTCTTATTTGTTATAAAGCTGTCCCCTTTTATGCTGTATTTGTGTTAGAATTTTTGTGATTTATTCATCTTTGTATTTTTGGTGGGAATATACTGGGTATGTTGTTGTAGTATTTTTTGTGATGGATTATGGATAGTTAATTGTTGTTGGAGAGTTACCTGGTACCTGGTATCTGATGTTGGTGGGAGGTGTCAGGTATCTGGTGGAATTATTCGAGGTGCATGCAAGCTGGCCCGAACACTATGGTTATAAAAAAAAAAAAAAGAAGAAATTGTTTGTTTGGTTGGTGGATAGAGTTATCTCTGGTACATGTTGCCGGTGGGATGCTGGCGGGATGTTGTAGGTATCATGTGGAACTAGTCAAGCTGTGTGCCAGCCAGCCCGGACACCACTGTTATCGAAAAAATTGTTGTTGGAGTTCTCTATGTTGGATTGACCAATTTTTATTGAGCTGTAATCTTGGAAGATGGGATTTTATGGAAACCAAGATTTCTAATGAAGCTTCATTTTCTAACACTTTTCTGCTATACCAAAACTTGCTCCTTCTATTGGAAAGTTTATTAGAAGGACATTTGTTAACTATGGTTTGATATCCTTTCATCAACTTAATCATAAGGTTGGTTTTTGAGCTCTTATTTTCAAGAAAAGTTGTCTTTTTTCTTTTATAGTGTTTTCCATGTAGTTCAGAAATCGTCATCTTTTTGTTAACTGAACATGATTTTTTCCATGAGTTTTTATAGTTTATTGCGTGTACCTCGATTATCGTGTGATGGGATAAGCAAGGATATCCCATGAAATTATTGTTATCCCACCTTCTATATGACATAGTAATCCCACCATATTAGTACGAATTGTGAGATAAATAATCTCGAGATTCACCCAAGGGTGTGGCCTAGTGGTCAATGAAGTGATTGAGAACCAGGTCTCAGGTTCAAATCCCACAGAGACAAAAATATTGGGTGAGTTTTTTCCATCCGTCCTAACCTTGGTTGATAGAGTTACCGACCTATCGCCGGTGGGAGATAGCAGGTATCCCATGGAATTAGTTGATATGCGCGCAAGCTGGCCCAGACATCACAATTATCAAAAAGTGAAATAATCCCGAGATTAGCTAATACTCCAAACCAAACATGGAATAAAGTTAATATGAAAATTTAATCTTGGGATTATTATCCTTATCCCACGTACCAAAAACCCCCTTAGTTTTTTCTATTCTTAGATTAGCTATGGCCGTGATCTTTTATCTAGTTATTGCTTTAATTTTTTTTTTAAACAAATGTTGTCGCTTTTACACAATAACTAACAAAGAACGCATAATAACCTATTCTTTGTTCACCTTTCTTCTCCCAAAAGGTTCCAACTTAGAATTACAATATGATATGGTAAGTTAAAGGCAGGCATTTATGTGTTGAATAGGTGTATGAATATGCAAGTAAGAAATTTAGAAGTGTTTAAGTCAGATTTCTTTCCCTTTGTATCCGTTTTACTGCCCATATATTTACATTGTGGCAGCCAACAGGGGTATATGTATTCCCAAAATGCTCCATTTAAAATTGCAATTTTGATATGGTAAGTTAAAGGCAGGTGTTTATGTATTGACTTGGTGTATGAATTTGCAAATAAGAAATTTGGAACTGCTTAAGTCAGATTTCTTTCCTTTTGTGTCTGTTTCGCTGTTCCATACATTTAGATATTTACATCGTGGTAGCCAACAAGGGTATATGTTTTGATTTCAGGGTGTGCATAGAACGTCTTTTAGAAAAATTTCTACCGTGGCAGCTTCTGCAGCTGAAAATAAGGAGGGATTGAAGTTCCTTGTAACTGCTGGACCTCATGCCCGGAAGGTGGTTGGCATATGGCTTTTTGCATCTGCCGCTTGGGTCTTCAGTATGGTTGTACTCGGTGGTATGACACGGCTAACCCGTTCTGGTCTATCAATGACGGACTGGAAATTCACTGGGAGCCTTCCTCCTCTAACAGATGAAGATTGGTTGGTTGAATTTGAGAAGTACAAGCAATCCCCGGAATACAAATGGTCAGTCCAAACAGCAGTATGTGCTCAGTGCACTTCACTTACTCCAATTTTAGTGCGTAGATGCTAAAACACTATTTTTTTTGGCTTCATGAAATTGCTTTTGTTGTTAGCTGTGGAAAGCGAATATGCACTGGAGGATCATTCGATATTCCATATTGATATTTTAAAAATGATTTATGATGATCATTTTTGAATCTTAGTGCTGGAGTACTTTTTTGTACTAAGTTGCATAGTGATTCGACTTAAATTGTAATCCTTACAGTGTGAACAAGGGGATGAGCGTTGAGGATTTCAAGTTCATATATTGGATGGAATATGCACACCGAATGTGGGGGAGGGCCCTTGGTATAATGTTTGCACTTCCATTCTCATATTTTCTCCGTAAGGGATACATAACAGTAAGACTTGGACTTAGACTCTCTGGACTCTTTGCTCTTGGCGCTGGACAGGGGCTCATAGGTTGGTGGATGGTGAAAAGTGGTTTAGAGGTATCAAGCTATCCATTTAATTTATGTGGCTGTTAAACTCATATAAGACACATCATTCATTAAGTTTTATTAAATCATTTTTCCTGCAGGAGCCAGCATCTAAGTATGTTGAACCAAGAGTAAGCCCCTACCGTCTTGCAGCTCATCTTACCTCTGCATTTGCTATTTATTGCGGACTCTTCTGGACGGCTCTTTCTGTTGTCATGCCTGAACCTCCTGCTGAATCACTTGCCTGTGTTCGTGGGGCTGCAAAAGTTAAGCGGCTTGCACTTCCTGTGGGTATACTTGTTGGAATTACTGCTATCTCTGGAGCTTTTGTTGCTGGAAATGACGCCGTATGTAACTAATATTCTCCATATCGTAGTTTTATGCTTGCACAAATTAAGTATTTGATGGTTTTATTACGGGATTTTGAGAGACGAACAAGAAAAGCAAGAGTTTGTATTCTTTGTTGTATGTTTACAGTATTCTCTTAATAAGTTTGGTTAAAGGGAAGTAATTATCTAACTATGAAACCTCCAGGGCCGGGCATTTAATACTTTTCCAAAGATGGGAGATACATGGATTCCAGATGATATCTTCAGTATGAAGCCTCTTATGCGCAACTTTTTTGAGAATACATCAACAGTTCAGGTAAACTTTTGTTTCTGGACTTTCTAGTTTGTCTACATTTGAATGATCAGATATTTTGGCATGAAACATTAATCCATATTTAGAATAAAGAAGAATTGGTAAACGTGATTATGGAGGTAATTTTGTATGTTGCTGTTGATAGAGTTCACTCAAAAAATGAAAAAAGCAGGAATGTCGCTTTGACTAAGGGAATTAGTAGATAATTACTAGATCTTTCATTCAAACTCGGATTTCTTTTATTGTTCTTACTAATCATGAAAGAAAATATACTGAAGCTTAGAAATTTGGCAGAATTTATTCCCTCACTAATTAAAAGAGAGTTTACTTTTAACAATGAAAAAAAAAATAAAAAAATAGATACAGTTTAGTTTTATCAGAAGCTACTGTGTCAAGGCATCTGTATGTTTCTTTAAATGGAATTACTCAGGTAAATTCAATTCGCCCTGCTAATCATGATTCGTAAAGATACTGATGCTCAACAAAAGAAGTTTAGTGAAGTATATTCATTCGATAATCAAAGGAATAAAGTTCATTTATTTGAACAAGCTGTTTCAAGGTGACTCTATTTTTCTTTTAATGGAATTACTCAATTGATTCATTTTTTTTCGCAGAAGGGCTTTGGTTGGATTTTAGATTTTACTAGCTAAATTTCGTGTATGTCCTAATTTAAACACTATTCATGAAGTTAATGTTCAAAAAAAAGAAACTATTCACGAAGTAGATTACCCCTTTCAAAATGAACAATTAAATGAAGTAGATTATTGTGAACTTTTATTTTTATTTTAGTAATCGTGGACTTTCATCTCTTCTAATAAAACTGCTTTGAGAAAGTTATGTTGTGACACGAGCTAGACTTGTCGTGTCACATTGGCACAGCCGGCGAACCATGAGATGGGACAATATGGCAACCAGCAGAAAACAATGATAGAATGCCAGTTTAAGCATTTGTGTAGACAACAACATACCAGTGTAATCACACAAGTGAGGTTTGGGGGGATAGAATGTAGACAGACCTTAAGCTTACCTCATAGCGATAGAGAGGTTGTTTCTGATAGACCCTCCGCTTAAAATAAAGCATTTCCAAGCTGTTTGGATGGGACATGTTCTTTATGATGAATTTCACTCGTGGCTTTTGCAGCTTGATCATCGTATACTTGCTACTGCTACTTTAGCTGCAATAGGCGGATTATGGTATTCAACCAAAAAGCTGGATATGCATCCTGCAGTACGACATTTAATTGGAAGCACCGTGGGCATGGCTGCTCTGCAGGTATTCGTCATGCATCATCAAGAATCCTGAGTGAACGACACACTCTTTAAATTACTGTGATGGTTGAATCATTTTGATTTCAAATGCAGGTCACATTGGGCATATCTACTCTTCTTTCCTATGTCCCAGTTTCTTTAGGAACTGCTCATCAAGCAGGAGCATTGACTCTTTTAACATTCATGATCCTGCTCAATCACACTGTGCGGCGACCTTCCCCGTCACTTCTAAAGACATTACCTTCAGTCGCGAAGATGGTCTGATGATATTGATACCACAACTTCTTATAGAGCATCAACATTGTTAGGCATTTTAAATTTAAAAAAGTGCATTTTTTTTTTCTGCCCCTCTTTTTTTTTTATTTTTTTTATAATTATTATTGGTCAATTGATTATTAATTAAAATAGTTAATTTCCCAACCCACTCAAGACCTAGTAACCCGACCTATTATCCATATTCCATCTGTATCTGCCTCTATATATCCTTTGGATTTAATATTAATTAGCTCCCCACTTAACAGTCATCCTGCAGAATAAAGAGGAGAAGGAAATGAGAAGGTTGCACATTTTCTTTTTCATACTGGGAATAGCAATAACGATGATGGGGTGGTAGTTGGAGAGGAGGATGGCTTAGCTGAGAGCAAAATCTCTACAGATGGAGCACCCACTTCTAGTTCAAGTGACTTTAGTGGATTTGGTGGACCAAATTCTGTTAATGGTGGTAACTTCAATAAACAAAATGAGAAAGCTGGTCCGTCAGATGACAGGGGTTTAGCTATATAGTAAAAATAAATCAGCCTTGCTAAAATAGAAAATATTTTCAATCAATTTTCAAATATATAAAGAAAATTGGCATTACACAGAGCACAGATGTTGTGTTCTTTAAAAAGATGTTATGGCTACAACTGAACAGAACCAAGACCTATCAACGGCAAAGCAAAGCTAATCATTGGACAAAACACTATTTAATTATTCTAAATTAGAAATTATTCAACAAATTGATTAAAATTACTCCTGCAGTCTGAGAACTTCAAGAATGTTACACTACTCCAGCAATCTATTCCTTCCATTAAGAAATCGCGGAGAAAAAGGAGAGGAGAGTGGATGCTGATGATGAATGATTATTAGGACTTGGGTGGGTTGGGTTTTATTTGAAAAATTAATTATTTTAATTAATAATTAATTGATCAATAAAAGAAAGACACATCATTAATGAGGTGGGATCATGTTGATCCGTTAAATTAAAGAGCAAAATAGACCCAATAGATAGACGGAAAGTGCATTTCAGGTCCAATAGATGGATGGGGGACATTTTTGCACCATTTTCAATAGGTGAAGGGCATTTTAGGCCCTTTTTCCATTTTAAATTTTACGTACAATCCCATTTTTCAACTTTACTCTTGATACATATCAACAAAATTCCACATCCTATTTTTACTCAACCATTAACTCATTCAAGATTTCCCTCCCTAAAATATCTCCCTAATTATCAACAATTAAATTATTTTCTTTCCTAATTTTTTCTCTTCTATTAATGCTTAAATCATCTTCCTTCCTGATTTTTTCTCCTCCATTAATGCATGTAACTTTTTTTTTCCTGGCCTAAAATTTCTCCCATTTAAAAAAAAAAAAAAAACTATGAGAAAATGGTCAAAAGACCCCCCAACCTCTACCCCAAATCCCAACCACACACTAATACTTTGCGAGGGAGTCCTATGACCCCCTGAACTATTTTAAAATAGAATTATTATCCCCGAACTATTTTAAAGTGGAATATATACCCGTCTAAAAGCTCATACCCAAATTTTATTTTAATCTGTGGTCTACACGTACTGCCACATGTCATGCCACGTAATTCCACGTCATATTACTTTTTTTACTATAAAAATTGATTATTTTTTCTTTTCTCTTCTTCAATTCTTCTTCTTTTTCTTTTTCTTTTTTTTCTTCTTCTTCTTCTTCTTCAATGGCATAATAAATCATATGGAATTCACAGATAGGTAATCTTATCAAAATCAAATTAACAATTAATGTCCAAAAAATATTCAATTTTCACAAAATAGCGCCACCTTCTCTGATTAACGGAGAAAGATAAACAGCTTCAGTGGTGCATAATTTCTGGCATGAAATGCCGCTGGACAGTGACGGCGCCGGCAAAATTCAAAATTCCGACGACTTCATTTTTTTCGATGAATTTCAACATTCTCAACGTTAATCAATTTTTGGGGAGCTAAGGAATAATTCTAACCTAGAAATTAATTTGAATTTTCCAATCTGAATTGATTCAACATTCTCAACGTCAATTTGAACTAGTTCTGTGAAGTTTGAACAAGTCAATTTTGTGCTTGGAGATGAGGAAAATGATAAATTAATCTTGAATGCCATTGATGAGTTCTTGGATGCTGAAATCCCATTGATGAGTTCTTGGATGTCAAGAAGAACAAGAAATGTCATTGATGAGTTATTGGATGTCATTGAAGAAGAAGAAGAAGAGGAGAAGGAGGAGGAGGAAGAGGTAGAGGGGGAGGAGGAGGAGGAGGCAGAGGAAGTAAAAGAAGGAAGCAGAAGGAGGAAGCAGAGGAGGAAACAGAGGAGGAAGCAGAGGAGGAAGCAGAAGAAGAAAGCAGAGGAGGAAGCAGGGGAGGAAGAAGAGGAGGAAAAAGAGGAGGAGGAGGCAGGGGAAGCAGGGGAAGAAGGAGAAGAAGAAGGAGGAAGGAAGAAGAATAAGGAAGAAGAAGAGGAAGGAGAGGAGGAAGAGGAGGAGGAAGAAGAGGAGGGGGAAGAGGA
>NC_061122.1:21510902-21515068 GCF_002878395.1 Capsicum annuum | reverse complement strand
TATATATATAGTTATATATTAATTTATAAAATATATACACATGTATACGTTAAATATATACTCTTTAAGAGTCTATATTCTATATACACACATATATACGTACCATTCAATATATGTACTACTTTAAAAAAATATGCTACAAGATATACACTACAATATAATGATATATATACTAATTTAGAAAATATATACACATGTATATGTTAAATATATACTACTCTAGAGTCTATAAAAAAATATATATACATATATACGTACCATTCAATATATGTACAACTTTAAAAAATATGCTACTTAATATAATAAATTAATAATACTTGATAGTAAATTAGTAATATATTAAAACTAAGTATTTAATTTTAACTAGAAATTCAATTTAAATCATTAAATGAAAAAAAATTACAAAGTAAGGACTAAAGAGTGAATGAATGTTATATTTTATTAATTGCAAAATGATTCAAAATTTATAATGTACATGAATGAAAAATCTACAAAGTTCTCATCATTTTTTCCAACTCATCCATGTTAATATTAACTGAAACTTGCATAGGATAGTCAAAGTCACCAGGGGCAAAACCATGCACTGGACTTGTTTCCGCTGAGTTCTCTCTTGAAGTCATAATTTCTTCAAGTTTTTGTTCATCGTTCGGCTCCACCTCCATTCCTTGATTTCTTCGTTTCACTCTAATCCAATCTCTAAGGCAAACTAGAACATTCATAGCATTGCTTCACAATGAGTGTCGGTTGTCTCCAAGTTGTTGTCGTCCCTAACTAAAAGCGCTCTCCGATGCAATAGTTGACATTGGAACATTCAATATATCTCTAGCTAATCTTGAAAGCACAGGATATTATGTTTCATTATTTCTCCACCAATCCAACACGTTGATCCGTCGTTTGCGATTCTCTATCGGCGTTTGAAGATAATACTTAAGCTCTTCCCGATAAGTTATTGTGTATGCTCCTACCTCAACACTATTCCAATAATTTAAATCATAAAAGTAATCATGAAAATCACTATGTGCCGGTCTTTTAGAAGATGATGGCTCCTTGGACGGATGAGGAGCGACAGTTGGAGTGATATTTGTCGGTACAGCTAAATCAAGTAAATCAGCATAATGATTACATAATTTATCTATGTAAGCGTTCGCATCAGCCATAGCCGTCCACAAATCTGGTTGTTCTTGTTCTCCATCATCAAAATCATTGTTGGTATTTATCTCTAAGTTAGAATAAATAAGAGTACTAAAGTGGCACATAGTAGTATATTTCATACACGGATTTAGCATAGCACCAACCAAGTAAATAAGGGAAATCGAAAAAAAATATTTTTAAAATTTAGCAAACATAACACCAACAACTTCTTTGTAACCTTCTTTATTCTTATATTCTTTGAGCAAACCAAAAATATCGGCTATGTATGTTAAAATATTATAAACAGTAGGATAATAAGCACCGAAAAATTCAACCGTAGCTATATAAATTTTTTTCAAAAACTTAACAAGATCATCAATTACAGCCCAATCAGAATCATGTAGCATACATTCAGCCGAATCAGCAAATGAACCATATTGTTGGTTAAAAGTTAGTGTAATGGGAACTCTATATTTATGACAAGTTTTAAAAAAATTATACGTAACATTCCATCTAGTATCCCATTTTTCAGGCATCAATATCGGTGCAAGTCCATTTTGTTCACGTTTAACTTTAAATTCTCTACTTCTTTTTCTTCGATTATTTCCTTGAATAAAACCAACAGAAAGCTAGATTTTTTCAATATAAAGCTCAAAAAAATCAAGACCATCTCTTACAATTAAATTATATATATGACAAACACACTTCACATGAAATATTTCAGGTAACGGCGGAGATAACTTTGATTTTAACTTTGTAATAACAGTCTTGTTGTTAGAAGCATTATCAAAAGCAAACATAAGATTTTATTTTCAATACCATAAAATTTTGCAACTTTAGCAATCGAATCAGCAATAAAATCTCCAGTATGTTTACGATCTTCATCATACAAAAAAACTAGTATACGTTTTTGCATACTAAAATTATTATCTATCTAGTGACAAGTAATGGTTAAATAATCATTTTTATTAACAACATAACCAAGATCAGAAGTTAGAGTCATTCTACATTGAATATTTTTTAATAATGTAGATAAATAAAAATAATATTGTGAATGAAGTCTAAAAATATCGGGCCGACAAGTACTTCTAGGAATACCATTAAACATAAGATTATAAATTGTTTGAATATAATAAATAAAAACACCAGAAAAAGGAAAATTGAAATGCAAACAACCCACAGCTACCATTTTTGCTATTTTTTACCGATTCCTCAATTTATTATACTTCTTAATTACCTGACCGGTTGTTGGGTCTATTCTAGTTTGTGTTGGCCCACCAACATCCTGACCACCTTTTTCAATAAGTAACTCTCTTTTGTAATTATCACTTATATGTCTCATTAACGTACCCGTACCCCCTTACTTGTCTCCTCTTTTATGGATAAATATTTGTTGATAAATATTGCATTGCACCTCAGTATATGATATACGTGTAAAAAATTGTCATGTAATACTAATTGTTTTACGAACTCTTGGGGGATGGGGAGGACGGGGAGGGCGATTAACTGATTCAGATCTAATATTAGCATTTCCTACTATGGGTGTCTCACAAATATTTCATCATCGTCATCTAAATCAACCGCATCTACTTCATTTTCTTCTTCTATACCGTAATTTTTTTGAGCTTCTACATAATCCATATCGTGAGCAGCTACACCCACTTATTCCTCAAAAGGTTGACTAAGCAGTACCGGAGGTGGAGGCACACAGGTATATCTACTACTTGAAGTACCTCTACCGCTAGTAATTCGCTTTTTACTACCACTACCACTTCCGGGACAATTTTTTTTTACGCTTTTAGTGGCGAGGTTTCTTAATTTATCCATAATATAAATTAAACTAAAAAAATTCAAAATACACAATTATAATAAAATTAAATATTCAACAATTAATACACTAATTAAAAATTAAAAGTAATAGATGGAACAATAATACCAAATTTTGAAAGTATTCGAAGATTGCGACTTTAGAAACTTCCACTCGTACTTTGTAATCGCAAAATTAAAAAAATAAATTGAGCACTTTAGAAAATATCTAGAATATTTAAATTTTGAGAATTGAGAGAGAATGAGACCCTACAGCCCATGGGTTGACCGGGCCGGGCCGCAATGATGGATCGGTTCGGGCTAACCCGACCCATTTGACAGGCTTATTTCTAGGTTTGTCTTGTGTCTCTGGAACAAATGGTTTATTTATTGGTGGGCGAACGACTGGGATTGAATCTGCACGCGGTGAATTCACAGTCCACTGCCTTGATCTACTTGGCTAAATCCGCTCCTACCCCCGCACAAGTCGAAGTCTCTAATCGTATTTACGATTAGATCTTTTCTGAACTCCCCTATATATAACCGCTTATTAAAGAGAAACTTTTTCCTAAACTATGGTGGCAAGTTTATTGTGGTCGGACCCCCCATCTTACCGACAAAATATTAAATTATCATTTGACATTTGAATAACAAAATTTCAAACCATCATCCTTTCATATGGTTTTTGTTCAAAGAAATCTTTATATCATGGTTTGAAAAGTTCATAAATTGTAAAAATATAAATATATTGTAAATAAATTATTTATGGATGTTCACATAATACTCATATTTCACATACTACACCTATTACACATAGTATTGTAGGGTGTATAATTTTGTAAATGTATTTTCACATAGTACACTTTTTTCACATATTATTTGCCTATAAAAGACACTCCATTGTACATTGTACATTGTAAATACACACCAAGAAGAAGAAAAAAGAAACAAAGTCTTATATAGATCTCTCTCCTCTCTCCTTTCGTGTTAGCATCTTTCAGAATATTTATTTACAATACATTATCGGCACGAGATCCCTTATAAGGTACGTATTTATTATGTAACTATTTATTTCCAGACTCTACACATACACACACAAATATAAATTGCAAAAGGAAACAACCTTTTGATAATAATCTATTAGCAATATATGATTCTATTTAAATTTATTTGAGATGGTTATCTTATTTTGAAAATATCATTATATCTAACTTATTAATCTTTTTATG
>NC_061122.1:21398522-21510802 GCF_002878395.1 Capsicum annuum | reverse complement strand
TAAGGTACGTATTTATTATGTAACTATTTATTTCCAGACTCTACACATACACACACAAATATAAATTGCAAAAGGAAACAACCTTTTGATAATAATCTATTAACAATATATGATTCTATTTAAATTTATTTGAGATGGTTATCTTATTTTGAAAATATCATTATATCTAACTTATTAATCTTTTTATGATAGTTTCAATATGTCAAATTTATCAAAACTTGAGTGACACTGGACATTACCGGAAAGAATTATTTATCATGGGTCCTTGATGCTGAAATTCACCTTGACGCTAGAGGTCTTAGGGATACTATCAAACAAGAAAATAACGCATCCTGTCAAGATAACGCGAAAGCCATGATTTTTCTTCGCCATCACCTCCACGAAGGATTAAAAACTGAATATTTAACTATGAAAGATCCACTCGAATTGTGGACCAACTTGAAGGATCGATATCACCATCTAAAATTGACAGTGTTACCAAAAGCTAAATATGACTGAATACACCTTCGATTTCAAGATTTTAAAACTGTGGTTGAGTATAATTCTGTTATTCATAAAGTAAGTTCAATATTAAGATTATGCGGAGAAACCATCACTGATGAAGACTTACTAGAGAAAACTTTTTTCACTTTTCATACTTCTAATGTATTGTTACAACAACAATACTGTGAAAAAGGATTTAAGAAATATTCAGAATTGATTACATGCCTACTTGTGGCAGAGCAGAATAATACTTTGTTAATGAAAAATCATGAAGTTCGTCCCACTGGATCTGCTCCATTCCCTGAAGCGAATGTTGTAGCGGCACATAATCAGCCTTAAATAAGACAAAATTATTATCGCGGTCGTGGTCGAGGTCATGGTCGTGGACGTGGCAGAGGACGAAATAATTATCATCATAATGGTGGAAATAAACAAGAGAATAATAAAAATTCTCAAAATAATCCTTCAAAGGGTAAAGTTAATATTTGTCACCGATGCGGTATGAAGGTCATTGGGCACGTGTTTGTCGTACGCCTGATCATTTTGTCAAACTTTATCAAGCTTCTCTTAAAAGAAAAAAATGACGTGGAAGTACACTTGACCTTTCGAGGTGATGATAATGAAGTAGCTCCATCAAATACATATGATGATGTTGAGGCAAATCTTGCTTACAATGATGATAACTTTAAGGGCCTCTCAGATATTACCCATTTGAAAGCTGAAGATTTCTATGAGGACATTGATTGAAGAACTGATCACCTTAGTTGAGAATAAATTATAAAGAAAGTTATTATTTTATTTTGCTTGCAATTATGTTTTTCTGTTTATTAAAGTACCATGTATTTCTAATTTCTTCATTTCGTATGTTAGTTTTTCAAATTTATAATAATATATTTCTTTTATTTGAAAAATATGGAAATTCCCCAATCATCAATTGGATTCAAAATAAGTTATGATGATATATGTCTTATAGATAGTGCTACCACACATACTATTCTAAAAGATAAGAAATATTTCTCTTATTTGGTGATGAAAGAAGCCAATGTTAATATTATATTTGGTAGTACAAGATTAATTGAAGGCTCCGAAAAAGCTAACTTATTACTTCCCGGAGGAACAAATTTGATGATTGATGAAGCATTATATTGTAGTAAGTCTCAAAGAAACTCATTAAGTTTCAAAGACATTCGCTAAAATGGCTATCATATTGAGACTACAAATGATGGAAAAATTGAATATCTTTATATTACTACAATAATGTCGGGTAATAAATATATACTTGAAAAATTCTTCCAGCTTATACTACACAAGTATTAGCACCGTTGAAACACATGCCATAGTAAATCAAAAGTTTACTGATTCAAACAGTTTTATTATTTGGCATGACTGGTTAGGCCATCCCGGTTCTAATATGATGCGCAAAATAATTGAGAATTCATATGGACACTGATTGAAGAACCAGAAGATTCTTCAATTTAAAGAATTCTCTTGTGCTGCATGTTCTCTAGGCAAATTAATTATAGGCCATCAATAATGAAAGTGGGAATTGAATCCCCTGTATTTCTAAAATGTATACAGGGTGATATATGTGGGCCCATTCACCCTCTATGTGGACCATTTAAGTATTATATGGTTTTAATAGATGCATCTACAAAATGGTCACATGTGTGCTTATTATCAACTCGTAATTTTGCATTTGCGAGATTACTTGCTCAAATAATAAAGTTAAGAGCATAATTTCCAGATTATACAATAAAGACAATTAGTCTTGATAATGCGGGTGAATTTACATCCCAGACTTTTAATGATTATTGTATATCAACTGGAATGACAGTTGAACAACCGGTTGCCCATGTTCATACTCAAAATGGTCTAGCAAAATCATTGATTAAACATCTCCAATTAATCGCTAGACCAGTGCTTATGAGAACAAAACTTTTCATTTCGATATGGGGTCATGCTATTTTGCATGCAACAACTCTTGTGCGGATAAGGCCCACAAGTTATCATAAAGTCTCCCCATTACAGTTAGTTTTTGGTCAAGAACCAAATATTTTCCATCTAAGAGTTTTTGGATGTGCGATATAGTTCCAATTGCTCCACCGCAACGCACATAAATGGGTCCTCAAAGAAGATTGGGAATATATGTTGGATATGAATCTCCTTCTATTATAAAATATTTAAAACCTATGACTGGAGATTTATTTACGACAAGATTTGCTGATTGTCATTTTGATGAAACAATATATCCAACATTAGGGGGAGAAAATAAGCAGTTGGAAAAGGAGATAGACTGGAATACATTATCATTATCTCACTTAGATCCTCGTATAAATAAATGTGAACTAGAAGTTCAAAGGATAATTCATTTGCAAAACATTGCAAATCAACTGCCAGATGCATTCACTGACCTATCAAGAATTACAAAATCTCACATTCCAGCCACTAATGCTCATATTCGAGTTGATGTCCCGATAGAACAATTGAGTAGTGCAAATGAGTCTAAACCACACTTAAAACGTGGTAGACCAATCAATTCTAAAGATAAAAATTCTCGAAAAAAGAGAGGAGTAAATGATCAAAATAATCATAATATGGAGGAAACTAATCATGAAGAGCAGCAAGACATAATAATTGATGAAACCTCAGAAGAGGTTCAGGTACCTGAAAATAATGAAAATAAAGAGATCTCTGTCAGTTATGTCTCATCGAGAAAAATATGAAATCGAAATGATTTAATTATCGATAATATTTTTGCTTATAATATTGCTAATGAAATAATGCAACAAGATGAGGATGTTGAATCAAAATTTGTCGAAGAATGTAGACAGAGAAATGATTGGCCATAATGAAAAGATGTAATTAAAATTGAATTGGCTTCGCTTGAAAAATGCGAAGTTTTTGGACCTATAGTCCAAACACCTGAAGGTATAAATCCAGTGGGGTACAAATGAGTTTTTGTGCGAAAACAAAATGAGAAAAATAAAGTCGTAAGATTAAAGCATGACTTGTGGCACAAGAATTTTCGCAAAGACCTGACATTAATTATATGGAGACATATTCTCCGGTAGTGGATGCAATCACCTTCAGGTATCTTATTAATTTGACAGTTCATGAAAAACTTGATATGTATCTTTTGAACGTTGTCACAGCCTACTTATATGACTCATTAGACAGTGATATTTATATGAAAATTCTCGAAGGATTCAAAATGCCTGATGCGTATAAAACTTCTCGAGAAAATTGTTCAATCAAGATTCAGAAATCCTTATACAGATCAAAACAATCAGGATGCATATGGTATAATCGCCTTAGCGAATACCTATTTAAAGAAGGGTATGAAAATGACCCAATCTGTCCTTGTGTCTTTATTAAAAGGTCTGGATCTGAATTTGTCATAATAGCTGTATATGTTTATGATTTGAATATCATTGGAACTCCTGAAGAGCTTTCAAAGACAGTAGAATATTTGAAAAAGGAATTTGAAATAAAAGACCTTGGAAAGACAATTTTGTCTTGGTCTACAAATTAAACATTTTACAAATGGAATATTTGTCCACCAATCTACATATACTGAAAATATTTTAAAGAGATTTTATATGGATAAAGCACATTCATTAAGTACCCCGATGGTTGTGCGATCACTAGATATTAATAAAAATTCATTTCGACCTCATGAAAATAATGAAGAACTTTTTGATGCTAAAATACCATATCTTAGTGTAATTGGGGTATTAATGTATCTTGCTAGTAATTCACGACCAGATATATCTTTTGCTGTAAATTTATTAGCAAGATTTAGTTCTTCCCCAATACGAAGACATTGGAATGGTATTAAGCATATATTCAGATACCTCCGAGGAACTATTGATATGAGACTATTTTATTCAAATGAGTCTGATTCACAATTAATTGGTTATGCAGATGCAGGATATTTGTCTAACCCACACAAAGGTCGATCTCAGATAGGTTATTTGTTTATATGTGGAGGTACAACTATATCATGGCGTTCAACAAAACAAATCATGATTGCTACATCTTCAAATCACGCAAAGATAATAGTCATTCATGAAGCAAGTCGAGAATGTGTCTGGTTGAGGTCAATAACTCAACATATTCAGGAAATATGTGGCCTTACTTTGAAGAAGAATATTCCAACAATATTGTATGAAGACAGCACTGCATGCATAACTCAATTAAGAGGAGAATACATCAAAGAAGACAAAACAAAACACATTTCACCAAAATTATTCTTTACTCATGATCTTCAAAAGGGGGATGAAATAGATGTTCAACAAGTTTGTTCAAGCGATAACATAGTAGATATGTTCACTAAAACATTGCCAACATCAACCTTTGAGAAGTTGAGACACAAGATTGGGATACATTGACTCCTAGATATTAAGTGATGTTTTTATCAAGGGGAGTACATATGCGCTGCACTCTTTTTTCCTTAACCAAGATTTTGTCCCACTGGATTTTCTTGGTAAGATTTTTAATGAGGTAGCAAGCAAGGCGTATTACAAACCACTATGTACATCTTATTTCTTTTAGAATTTTTCTTTTACATGAACATCAAAGGGGGAGTATTGTAAATAAATTATTTATGGATGTTCACATAATACTCATATTTCACATACTACATCTATTACACATAGTATTGTAGGGTGTATAATTTTGTGAATATATTTTCACATAGTACACTTTTTCCACATAATATTTGCCTATAAAAGACACTCCACTGTACATTGTAAATACACATCAAGAAGAAGAAAAAAGAAACAAAGTCTTATATAGATCTCTCTCCTCTCCCTTTTCATTTTAGCATCTTTCAGAATATTTATTTACAACAAAATAAAATTTATTTGCTATTTTTACTTATTCATATTTGACTTAGTATTTCTTTAAGAAACAATAAATAGAAAGATAAAGTTTTTACTATATTTCTCTATTATTTACGAGTCATGTAATTATAGAGAAACAAATATAGTATTTAATAGCAGAAACAAATAGATAAATTTTCTCTTGATTTTCAAGATAGACAAATAAAGGCTAACAATTATTTTTATATAATGAAAATGCATAAATAAATGGAGTAAAACAAATATCCAACAACAACATGTTTAGTATATTTCACAAAGTAAAATCTGGAGAAGATAAGCATACATAGTTCATAACCTTACCTCAAAAATGAAATAAAATAGCTATTTCTAATAGATACTTGATTCAAGAAAATAAAAAAAATAGTCCAAAAGATATAGACACTAAGGAAACAAATGTCCAAAAATAGCAATTGGTGAATATTCAAGACGAAAAAACAGTCCAAAAAATATAGGTACCAAGGAAACAAATGTTCAAAAATAGCAATTGATGAATATTTTAGGTTTTGTAAGATCCAATTCGATTTTCATCAAACATAAATAAATTTTTTTTTGGGACATACAATTAAGAGTAACAAATAAGTTTGTAATGACGTGGGTATTTCAAGTTTTAAAAATTAATTAAAGCTATAATTTTTTTTTTTTTTTTTGTACTTTCGTTTCAATAACATTGTGTGATTTGAACAATTATAGAAGTTGTCCGACGGGAACTTGTTTTACAGCAAAATAGTTATTGTTTCAATTAGTAGCTCGAAAAACTTTGACCCACTAATATTGTGGGACCACTCGTCCTTTTAAATCATTCTCAACTCATAACCTTTCCTTCTTGCTACCCTTTGTTTAAATTTCAGGGTTTATTTGTCCCTTAAACCCTAAAGTTCCCCTGCATTTTGCTACTTTCTCTTCAATGGCGGCTTCTTCTGATTATACAATAGAGAACATGTACGACGTCGCTTTGAAGCCTCGTCTTCTCCGCTCTCTACTCAAAGAATACGTTCCTGATTTAAAGCATCAGTTTCGGAATCCGCCAGTTCTCTCCTACGTGGTTTCTGCTATAAAAACTCATCAGCTATTATCCGAATCAGCTCCACTTGAATCCGATGAAAAACTGATTGAAAACTGGACAGCGACTGTGGATTCGTGGGTCAACCGAGTAGTTGCTCTTGCTTCTAGTGATACGGTAATGCCTAATTATCTACATTTTGGGTGTGTTGTGTTCGGTCCGAAGGCAAATAAGTGGTTGTTTATTTATTCCATTTGTTCAAACTTATGTGGCATTTTTTGCTTCACGAGAGTCGAACATTTAAGTTTGATTGTGAAGGTGGATAGTAGCTCTTCCTTCTTGTGACACGGTAATGCCTAATTATCTATATTTTGGTTGTGTTTTGTTTGGTACAAAGGTAAATAAGTGGTTGTTTATTTATTCCATTTGTTCAAATTTATGTGACATTTTTTGCTTTGCGAGTGTCAAACAGTTTAAGTTTGACCGTGAATGTGGGATAGTAGCTCTTCCTTCTAATGACGCGGTAATGCCTAATTATCTACATTTTGGATGTGTTGTGTTTGGTCCGAAGGTAAATAAGTGGTTTTTGAATAATTGTCTTCCATTAACCCACTCGTGTTAATGATTTTGAATCATTTAATTTTAACTTGGTTTGACTTACTTACCTATGTTATTGCATTGCATAGATGGTTAAACAATGAACTTAAATTTTTAAGGACTTGTTGGCTTTGTTTTGATATAATGAACAAAGGGGGTTGAGGCATTCCCAAAATTTGAATTGATAATCTATATGGCGTGAGGCATTTCCCCAGGTTGATGTGATTGTTATGGCATAGAGATAAGCTTGCAAGTGTAAGGATTTGACGATACACACTCCAAATCAGTCCACTAATCTTAAGGATCCAAGGACCTTTTTGGAGACCACTCTCGGATTCGCTACCAACAAGAAGAATTCAAGATTCAATGATGTATATAACACCCAAAACATCATCAACACGTGAAGAACAAGAGGATTACAATAATAATAACCAACGGTTTCAACAACACAAGAAACAACAACAAAAGATTACACTAAACAAAGGGATAGAAAGATAGACTACATGAAGGCATAATCTTAAGAACCCAAGAGCATATTTCACTCTTGGACCCTTAACACTACACGCTACAAATCACCTATCTCTTACGTGGCATAAGAGGGACCTTGATCTCCCAAGCATCCAACGTTTCCAAGCTTGAATCCAACACGAGTGATTTCACACTCAAGTTGAAATCCCTAGTTACAATGTTTGGCCATAGGGGCCTTTCTCACAAGAGAGAAATGTCTAAGTGTCTACAACTTTCAATATTCATCAAAACTAATTGCTAAAACCCTACATCATTCTTTTTATAGTGTGTTACAAGTAATAGGTAAAATGACCAAAAGGTCCCTTTAATGAAATGTGGCCAAGAGCGCCCTTGGAGTGCAAGTTTAGGGTCGGTTTTGGTGTGATCCAAGGTCTTCTCCACACTTCACTTGGACGCTTTATTGGACGGGTCCAATGCATTCTCACATACGTGCATCCTCGTGGTCGTACCCGTATCATCCTTCCCTTCTTGAAAAAGGATTCAACCTCGAATCCGTACCTCGCAAAATCAAGAGAAGACAACAAGCACACATCCTCAAGACATGAGGGGTTAGGGGTTAGCAAAATGCACACATCATATTCCATGCCCGGGGGGGTACAAACTTGGAGTATATCCATGGGTCCTTTGTGTTGAACATAAAAAGCTTAGTACAAAAGACACAAAGGAAGTGGTCATCATCCACAAAAAGAAATGAGGAAAAACTTTGTCTTACTTTATTAGCACCCACAACCAAACATTGCTTGTCGTCTTGACCAAGCATTAAGTGGGGAGTGTAGAGATTTCCACATTCCAAGAGGGTGCCAGGATCAAATGGAAAAATTAGCGAAGGATCTAAGCCGAGGCTAGCACTCCCTTCCCCTAGAATGTCACTCCCACACTCACATACAAAAACATTTTCATACACATGGTCTCTATGAACAAAACTAATTGCAATGCTTTTACCACACAAGATGTTCAAAGAGTCATGTGCATTATCAAGATCAATTCTATAAAGATCATCACTAACTTGAGAATTTTTAAGCACACTATTCATAAGTTCAAGTAATGAACTACATGTAAGAGTAAATTGATCATCATGCACACTTAGAGTACTACCAAGAGTACTCATTTCCGAGACTACACATTCCTTGTCCATAAGAGTACTCTCATCTTCCAAGAAGAGATTTCCATCTTTAGGAGGAATGTTGTCACACCATAGTGGGTTAGCATATCGGCTATAGCCTTCAAGGCAAGCTATACCATCATTTTCACCACTAGGTTCATTAGGAGTGTTTATATCATCTTCAAACAAAACATTAAACCTAAAGAGAGCATGATCTATCTCACGGACAGATTTGGAACTAGCAAGTGCTTCGCTCTCTATAAGTTCACTATCAAGTACCAAAGATGTTTCAATCTCCTCTTTACCTTGGTGTGGGTCGGGGTAGCCCACCTCTTCCTTCGGGAAGCTCTCGGCACAAAGTGTTTGGACAAGGGAAGTTGAATTTTGTGGGATAAGTTTAGGTAACAATTGGCGTAGCCTTTCCACGTGCCATTTCAGTTCTTCAATATCGTTATTGATGCGATCAAACGTGGCATCCAGATTAGTGGCAACCATGGTACCTAAAGCAAAGGACAACAACAAGCAACAAAACAAACTTGTTAGTTCAAAATGCCTCACCACACTCTCACTCTTGGTTTTACCTCACACTTGGTTTCACAAGTGTTGAAAGCTGGCTTGTACTTCGTGAGTGATTGAGGGTCGAGTCTACTCTTGTCCGGAATGGATTTTCGTTTGAATTGACTCAAAGAAAATTTGTTTACGGACTTGAGCCAACAAGATACAATGAATTCACAAAAGAGAAAAGCACACAACAAACGTTTAACAAGAATGAACGAACACAAAGACTAACTAACAATCTAGTAGATGGGTACTAGTTTGCCAATTAGTATTGGAACCAACAAAATTGAAACTAAGGAACAACAAAAGGAAACTAAGAAATCTGAAATTTGAGCTTAAATATGTTGCATGAACTGTGACAATGATGACGTGGCAACACGTAATTGGTTTCGGTTTCTAATAATTTTTTTTTTTTTGGTTGTTGTCCAATTTTAAGTCTTGGTCAATTTACAATTTAGGAATTGGTGGAATTTGTTTTAAGGAGGGAAATTCAAACAAGTCTTGAAGCCTTTTCAAAGTCAAGTTTTCAAGACTTTGACTTTCTTGTACTTCTCCTTATAACATGGACCCTTGTTTTATGGAAAATTGTTGGAAAGTTGTTGATATGTGATTGACTATTTGATGAGTGATGGAAAGTCTTTCAAGACTAACAAAGCTTCACCCCTTTTTCCTTCACCTTTATAGATCTAATGTTCACTTTATATTAATAAGCTATGAAGGTTGTGAAGAACTTCAAGAACAACATCAACAATCACCAAGAACAACCAACAACAATCTCCAAAAATACCACAATTTTCACACGGCCAACTTCCAATTTTCACAATACAATATCTTCAACACTTGGCCAAGACAACTACAATTTCAACAAAATGGTTCTTAGGCCACCAATGAACAACAATATCACGTGGCCAAACTTAGAACAACAACAAGATGAAGACCACAAGGCCAAAACAGTCCACCACAACAATGTTTCAACAACAATTCGGCCATGCCTTATGTTCACGAAAACAACACCAACAATGTAAGCTCAAACTTAGATTTAGACTCAAGAGTGCTAGAGATGAAGAAAACTAACACTAGAAACAACAAAACAAGTTAAAATCTCGGCCAACACACAACAATAACTCAATTTTGGCCAAGAACACAAAATGGACAGATTTGCTTCTTTTTGATTTTTCAGTTTTCTAACACTTTTTTTTTGAATTTTCTATCAAGCAAGCCCAAGATTGATCTTGTAGGAACAAGATCAAGCAATGCTTTGATACCAAATGATACAAGAAGCACAAGGGAAACTCGAAACAAACATCAAATCAGTCCACAAGTTTGAAGAACCGAGGACCCCTTTTGTGATCACTCTCGGATTCACTACAACAATAATGAAAACACAATAACAACAAGATATTGAAGGTGTAAATACACCAAAACAGCAACAATATGGAGAGATGGACAACAATAACAAGATAGAAACAACACACGATTTTGCTAACAAGAGATAGAAACGGTTACAAGAACATAAACTACTACAAGATTACAATAAAAGTAAAGGGATAGTTAGATAGACTTAGTGAAGGTATAACCTTAAGAACCCAAGAGCATATTCCACTTTTGGACCCTTAACACTACACATAACGTTCACCTATCTCTTATGAAGACACAAGGTCGGAATCCACCTCCCAAGCATTACGTTTCCAAGCCATGAGATCAACAAGAGTGATTCCATACTCACTATGCCTAATTTCGGTTTTGGTGCCTCAAGGAGAGGGGACTTGTGTTTCTTTGTGTTTCAAGACTTACAACATCATCAATAATCTAAGTCTAAAAGCCCTACAATGTTCTATTTATATTAGGTTACAAATAAAATACAAAATGTCCAAAATGCCCTTTTAAGAGCTAGGCTCCCTTTAAGTGTATTTAGGGGCTGCCTTGTTGTGTTCCAAGGCTCCTCTTTACACTCCAAGTGTGAGATTAGGGTCGGTTTGGTGTGTTTTAAGTCCTTCACTCACACTTTCCAAGCCCCGGGTTCATTACATTCTCACATGCTTCCATCTTCGTGGTCGTACTTATATCATCCTCCCCTCCTTGAAAAGGATTCGACCTCGAATCCATGCCTTGCAAAATCAAAGAGAGACAAACAAGCACACTTCCTCATGGCATGAGGGTTAGGATTAGCAAAAATAAACAATAATGGTATGCACTCAAAACACTCAAAACAGCCCACACCCAAAAAAAGAAACCGAGGACCCTTTGAGTTCAAGTCTCGGCCAACAACAAGTCTCGACATGCCAAGGTGGTTCATATTTGACATATAACCAAAAGTCTTTAGTGTTAAACATTATGAAGCCATCGACAAATTCACCAAGGACTTGGCTATGATAAGCACCCAAAAGAAATGCACCTAAGCCGAGAGTAAATCTTCCCCACCCTAAGATGGCACCGGGATCAAATGGGAAGAGTGGCTATAGACACGGGTCTAAACAACACACCCGTTTCCCGTAGTCTTTACTACAACCACACGGCCTACTCTCTACATTGGCATACATATCATTACAAGTAAAGAGAGAGTAGAGAAAGGTGGCATTCAATTCTACTTCTACTATGGTGTCCTCGGAAACGCCACACAAAGTAGAAAAAGAAGTAATTTCCAAGACCACACATTCCTTACCCTAAAGAGTACTCTCATCTTCCAAGAAGAGATTTCTATCTTTAGGAGGACTGTTGTCACACCATAGTTGGTTAGCATATAGGCTATAACTTCCAAGGCATATAGTTTTTTTGATATTGAAGATTGTATAACACACTTGAAAAACACAATTTCTCTCTACCATAGAGACTTGGCTAAAACTAGGAAACAACTTAGGTGTGGAATCACTTTTGTTGTTTGTTTGCTTGGATCGTTGGGTGCTAGACGGATTAAGGCCCTCTCTTGTGTCCGCCGCATAGTGTAGGTGTTTCTACTATCTTTATCAAGGGTCTTTGTGCTTGAATACACTTAGGTTCTTGGTCTTTGTAGTAGTGTATGTCACACTCTCTATCATTTCCTTTGTTGTAATCTTGTAGGCGTGTGGTGTATTGTTTCTCTTGTGACCCGCGTGTTGTTCTTGTTCTTCATTGATGTTGTTAACATAGTTTGTTGTGAGCTGTTTTTAGGTGTTAAACACCACAATACAATTGTGTTTTTGTTGAATCCGAGAGTGGTCATCAAAAGGGTCCACGGTTCTTTCAACTTGCGGACTGATTTTGGTGTTGTTTGTGTGTTCCTTGTCGATCTTGTATCAGTTGATATCAGTCAAACAACGGAACACCAAAATCAGTCCAAAAATAGTCCACAAATTAGAAGAAATTCATGAGCCCTTTTGGAACTAGTTTCGGCCAACAACAAAAACACAAAAATACAAGATATAATGGTGTATTTATACACCAAAACAGAAACAATATGTGAAGAACAAGATGAACACAAAGGCACAAGATTCGGAGTTAACAATAACAACAAGAACACAAGGTTACATCACAAACACCAAACACAATTACAAGAAAAGTAAAAGGATAGATATATAGACCACATGAAGGTATAATCTTAAGAATCCAAGAATGGACAATCTTGGACCCTTAGATAAACCACATGCTTGTATCTCTGGCACCAGATGATACAAGCACGATCATGAAGATGAACGTTTTTGAGTTTTTTGGATGTAACCTTGGAGGTGTACGAGTTGAAGTGTTAAAAAGGGCTCCAAACCGCCCCTAAAAACACTCCATGGGTGCCTATTTGCCTACTTGGTCATTAAAGGGCCTTTTTGTCATTTAATCTTTTTATTTGTAAAGTACTATAAATAGAACAATATAGGGTTTTAGTTCATTAGTTTTTGTTGGATATTGTTGAAAGAAGACATCTCTTGAGAGAGAGGGTCTCTAGGCCTAAACTAGGACATGAACAAGTGTGGATTCACTTGTGATTGTGTATTGCTTGGAAACGTTGGTGCTTGAGTGGTGGAATCTCTCTTGTGTCACGTAAGAGTGTGGTGTTGCTATTGTAAGTCTTAGGGGTCCTTAGATTTAATACATCTTTGGATTCTTAACTTTGTAATAGTGTATGTCTCACTTCCTATCTTTACATATCATGTACTAGTTGTGTAGTCTAGTGAACCGTTTGGTTGTTGTTGTTCTTGTAATCTTGTAACAGTTGGATTGTTGTTATTGTAGTGTTGTTCCTCTCGTTATTGTTGTTTATCTCTTGTTGTTGTTAGTGTTTTTGGTGTCATTTACACCTTGTTTCTTGATGTTGTTGGAACCGAGATTTGGTGTTTGTTGAGCTCTCGGGTTTTCCTTTATTTGTGGACTATTTTTGGCTTGTTTTTGATACGTACCAAATTAGTATCGTATCAACCAACAACAACATACCCAGTATATTCTCATCAAGTGGGGCTTTTTCTATCAAGTGGAACAACAACCATGGATAAAAAAAGACGAACAAATGTTACTTTAGCCATAGGAGAGAAAATATCACTATAATTAAGCCCAAATATCTGAGTGTACCCATTGGCAATAAGGCAAGCCTTAAGTCTATCAATTTGGGCGCCAGGATCAATTTTCACTGCATAAATTCAATGACAACCAATGTGATTTTCCTAAAGGGAGATGAACAAGCTCTCAAGTACCACTTGTATGTAAAGTAAACATCTCGTCAATCATAGCTTGTCTCTATCTTGGATGAGTAAGTGCTTTTTTTGTGGACTTAGGGATGGAGACAGAGGACAAAAATGATATAAGTACCCAAGGGTGTGGCCTAGTGGTTCAATGAAGTGGGATGAGCGTCATGAGGTCTCAGGTTCAATTCCCAACAGAGACAAATACTAGGTGATTTCTTCCCATCTGATATAGCCTTGGTGGACAGAGTTACTTGGTACCTGTTGTTGGTGGGAGGTGACAGGTATCTCGTGGATTTAGTCGAGGTGCGCGTAAGCTGGCGCGGATACTAGGGTTATAAAAAAGGATGATATAAAGGCATGATGGGGTGGTGATAAACGATGATAACTGAAAAGGGTATAATGAGGGTTAGTATTACGAGTGGACCGTATTCCTTTTTGAAGTGCAGTCGGAGGAGACAAGTCTATAGTAGGTGCAGAACGAGAATCATCTGAGCCTGATGCTGTACATGGATGGCAATGATAAGTCAGGAGCGGTGGCACTGTAGCGTTGTTGAAGGTATTGTAGATTCCTCAAAAGTCAGTGCAGGTAAGACTGTTGGCACTATAGATAGAATTGTAGAAGTAATGATAGGATCCTCAAAAGTCGATATGGGTAATGCCTCAGACATGTTAGGATGATTAAGATCAGAAGATGTAAAGTAAGGTTGAGACTCAAAGAATCCGACATCAGCTGACATAAGGTACTGATGAAGATCAGGTAAGTATCAACGATATCCCTTTTGTACTCGAGAATAACCAAGAAAGACACATTTGAGAGCACGTGGGATTAATTTATCATTCCCTGGGTGAATTATGAACAAAACATGTACTCCCAAAGACACCGTATAGAGGTGACTGAGGAAACAAAATTGAATAAGGAATTTAATTTTGAATGGTAGATGGAGGCATTCGATTAATTAAATAGCAAAGTGTGATAACTGCATCGCCCTAAAAATGCAATGGAACATGGCATTGAATAAGAAAAGTGCGAGCAGTCTCGATGAGGTGCTTGTTCTTCCTCTCTGCTACTCCATTCTGTTGAGGGGTATACAAACAAGAAGTCTAATGAATAATTCCTTAATGAGTCAAAAATTATTGAAATGAGTCTAATGCATTTCAACACAGTAACTCCCAAATATAGGAAACAATTCAGTGCGATCTTTCATTAAGAAAATCCAAATACATCTTGAATAATCATCAATGAAGCTAACAAAATAACGAAAACCTGAGGTTGAACTCAACTACCAGGACCCTAAATGTCAAAGTGAACTAAGAAAAAGATAGACTCTGCATGATTCTCAGTACTACGTTGAAAGGTAGTTCTAGTGTGTTTTTCAAGTTGGCATGACTCACAATCTTATGTGGATAGATTCGACAAACAACCATCTTTTGTAACTTGAACAAACTAGGATGTCCCAAAGGTTTGTGAATTACGTCCGTAGAATGTGTAGCCGGACATGTTACGGTGGAGTTTGGAAAGGTAAGGTAGTAGAGGCCTTGTGATTCATATCCTACACCAATTGCTTGTCTCTTATTATGGGTCATGCATGATAAAAGAGCCCTCAAGAAATAGTATGTCATAATTTATGGCACGAGTTAAATGACTGACCGATGCAAGATTAAAAGAACAATCATGAACATAAAGAACATAATTTAAAGTGACAGAGGATAGAGGATTAGCTTGTTCAACTCCTTTTGCTTTGGTTTGATTACCATTGGCTAAAGTGGTTGTTGGAAGAGACTGAATAAACAATATTTGATAAATGTGATTTATCAATAGAAATATGGTCAGAAGCGGCAGAGTTCACAACCATGATCCAGAGGTAGGAGATTGTGTAGTTGATGCTACTGATAGATATCTGCTTACTTGCTCGATATTGAAGATCCTCATTATATTCTTTTTGAGATAAATACACCCATTGATTATCTGTAGTGTTAGCTAAGCAACATGAGCATTTTTAGGTGATCGACCATGCAAAGAATAACATATTTCACGTGTATGTTCAAGCCTATTACAATAAATGCACTTAGGTCGAGAGTAGCATATGTGACGAGTGTGTCCAAGCTTTTTTCAATAACTACACCTAGGTCGAGATCTTTCAAAACGACCTCCCCCTCGTCAATTCTTCATGGACTGTGACGTTTGATTTTTCGATTTCCTCATTAAGGGTTCAGACTTAATCATAGGACTAAATCGTGCAAATAATTAGGAAATGTGTTGCCGGAATATGGGGAAAAAAGTGTTCACGGTCGAAATCTGAAAATAAAGTGCCCCATCGTCGTGAAATTGGATTTGACAATCAGAACTTGATTGGAATTGAGAAATAACTATATGGGCAGCCTCGAATTGACGAGGCAACCCTACTGGAAAGAAAACTTGCAAGAAAAAGTGGGCAGAAATCGCCTCACGCGCCAGCGCGTGGATATGACGCGCTCGCCGGAGAACTGCTTTTGGTGGCGCATGAGGGGCATGCTGCACCTATTTTCAGTTATCTTGATTGGGGTTTTGTCGTCGGAAAAATTTGAAACTGATGGTGGGCCTGTTTTCGGAAAAGAAAGAACTGATAAGGTTTGGAAAATTTGCACAGTGATGAGTGACGACTGATTTCGCTGGAAGATGCACAATGATACTTTTCTTCTTAATGCTCTGATACCATGTGAAAAAATGTTATTGAATTGTTGTGTATCTAAATTATTACATTGAGACCCTGTTTATAAATGCTATATTAGACTTGGAGTATCAAGGTTGGGGGACTTGGAGAAATCTGAGGAGTGTCGCGATTATAGTTATTATAGGCGTATCAAGGTTGAGGAGGGCAAGAGGGCTATTCACAGGATGCGGCGGGGTAGGGCGACGGGGCCTGACGAGATTCCAGTGTATTTTTGGAAGAGCACTAGTGGGGCAGGTTTGGAGTGGTTAACAAGGTTGTTTAACATCATTTTTTGGACGGCAAAGATGCCGGAAGCGTGGAGGTGAAGTATTATGGTTCCTTTATATAAGAACAAGGGAGACATTCAGAGTTTCAACAACTATAGAGGCATTAAGTTGTTGAGTCATACTATGAAGGTTTGGGAAAGGGTGGTAGAGTTGAGGCTGAGAAGGATCGTGAATATCTATGAGAATCAGTTCGGTTTCATGTCAGGTCCCTCGACCACTGAGGCCATTCACCTCGTGAGGAGATTAGTGGAGCAGTTTTGAGAGAGGAAGAAGGATTTGCACATGGTGTTTATTGATTTAGAGAAGGCATATGATAGAGTTCCGAGGGAGATTCTATGGAGGTGCTTTGAGGCTAGAGGGGTGCCCGTGGCGTACACTAGGTCGATCCAGGACATGTATGATGGGGCGAAGACTTGTGTGATGGTAGGTGGGAATTCGGAGCACTTTCTAGTTTTGATAGGGTTGCACTAGGGGTCAACTCTTAGCCCGTTTTTATTTGCCTTGGTGATGGATGTTTTGACGCGGCATCTTTAAGGGCAGGTGCCTTGGTGTATGCTATTTGTGGATGATGTGGTACTGATTGACGAGACTCGGGGAGGGGTTAATGATAAGTTGAAGATTTGGAGACAGACGCTCGAGTCTAAAGGGTTTTGATTAAGCAGAACCAAGACGGAGTACTTGGAGTGTAAGTTTAGTGAGGTGTCGCAGGAGGATGGAGTGGTGGTGAAGCTGAACTCGCAGGTCATTCAGAAGAGGGAGAGTTTCAAGTATCTGGGGTTTATGATTCAGGGCAATGGCGAGATTGACGAGGATGTCACACATCGAATTGGGGCAGGGTGATTGAAATGAAGGCTGGTTTCAGGAGTCTTATGTGATAAGAAAGTGCCTTCAAAGCTTAAAGGTAAGTTCTACAGAGTGGTAGTCCGGCCGACTATGTTGTATGGAGCGGAATATTGGCTAGTTAAGAACTCCCATATCTAAAAGTTGAAGGTGGCGGAGATGCGAATGTTGCGATGGATGTGTGGACATACCAAGAATGATAGGGTGAGGAATGAGATTATTCGAGAGAAGGTGGGAGTTGCTTTGGTGGAGGATAGGATGCGAGAAGTGAGGTTACGTTGGTTCGGACATGTGATGAGGAGGGGCTCGGATGCTCCAGTGTGGAGGTGTGAGACACTATTTATGGATGGTTTTAGGCGGGGTAGAGGTAGACCGAAGAAATATTGATGGGAGGTGATTAGGCATGATATGGAGCAATTACAACTTACGGAGGACATGACCCTTGATAGGAAGGTGTAGAGGACGCGGATTAGGGTGGAGAGTTAGGGGGTGGGAGTGCGTCGGTAATAGTAAGGGAGCGTTCTTGTGTGTCTGTAGTTTTTTATTCGTGGTGCTGTGTGATGTCTATGATTTCGGTTCGATAGTTCTTATTTTTATCTTGTGGTTGTAGTATTATCTTGTTGCTAGCGGTGTTAGTTTATTTTGTACTTATCTTTTGTATTTGTTATACTGTTATCGGTTCTAAGTCGGGGGTTTATCGGAAACAGCCTCTCTACTTCACCTGAGGTAGTGGTATGGTCTGCGTGCACTCTACACTCCCCAGACCCCTTTATGTGGGAATACATTGGGTATGTTGTTGTTGTGGTTGTTCCAACTAGGACACTGACATTATACTCCTTTTCTAAGTAGGATCCTATATACTATTCCTACTCATATTCTAACAGTTTCCCTTGATGAAATCTTATGGGTTTTACATGGTTCCTGAAGCATGTTGCTTTTTATGAGCTTCGTGACATATGATAGCCAAAATGTTTTTTATGTATGATTAAGGAGCTAGTTTTTTTGTGATTGTTTGTGTACAGCCAGATAAATGCTGGGCTGGTATATCTTTGCTCGGGGTGACATGTCAAGAATGCAGTAGGGAACGTTTCTTAGCTTCTTACTCTGCATGGTTTAACAAACTCTTACTCCACCTTCAGGTAATCAAGTTGATCCTACATTGATAAGAGTTCTTTGCCTAATCTTCTTTTTGTTAATGACATATATAAAATGAATTCAGATTCCTGTCTGAGTAAAAACGCAAATATTTGCCACTGTTGCTACTGTACAGAATATTTTATATTCCTTCTGTTCATTTGGTCATGGAAAAAGCACATTTGGATGTTATTGTATTTGCTAGAAGTAGAACTATGATCTGGAAAGAAGGAATGTTGTGAGTTGTGTTGTTATCATTGTCAAGTATCAACTATACATCAAGATGACTGATCCATGTAGATATCATTGGACTAAAATAGAAATCATTTGTTCTACTCAACCTGACAAGTGTCTTATTAATTGGTGCCTTGATCACTCCTATATGTTCTCTTAATTAATCAGTGAAGAGTAACAAACATTAGATTGACTAAAGCTAACCTCCATATCTTTGTGGAAGTTTTGCTTTGACCAATGTGAAAAGTTAATGAACATTTGTTTCTTTTTTGTTTTTTGTGGGTGCTTGGACTAGTCCCCTGAAGATTCTCACTTTGTGAAGGTAGCTACTTGTGCCTCCCTGTCAGATTTGTTCACAAGGTTTGTTTGGTTACTTTTGATTTCGATTGTTATTTTTATTCAATGAGTCCAGGGTTGACGGAAAGGGCTATTGCTTGCTCATTACTTGGAAAAACTGTTTTGGTGTTATGCTAAAGCGGAACCCATTAAAGGGCAGCCCGGTGCACTAAAGCTCCCATTATGTGCAGGGTCCAGGGAAGGGCCCCACCACAAAGGTGTATTAAAGCGGAACCCATTCTTATGAAAAAAATGTTGTTAAAGGGAACTTCTTGGTTAGGCTTAAGTTGGTTTTGTTAATTTAGTTTGCTCATTAATTTCCTTTCTGGTCCTAATGGTGTCCGAAAGTAAAATACTCATCATATGGACTTTCTCCTGTATGATATGGCATTTATTGGAATTAGTAGCTTATGCACCTTCCCTATGATTTGGCTATGGGGTTTAAACCCTGAATTTAGCTGCTGAAGCGAGTGAAATATTAAGATTCGGTGCATATTATATATTGAAGGAGCACCAGTCAATTGACCCTATTTAGAAAGGTAAAAGATTGCTGCAGTGTAATCTTAACGAATAAAGTGAAAGCTAGTGTAACTAAGTAAAGATTGCTGCAAGACTGAGCAGACAGATATTTCCGGTCTTTTAGATGTTCCTACCTCAGTATTGGCTTATTTTGTAAATGTTCAGGCTGGGTAAGCAGAAAGTGTTTACTTCCGCTTGTGCGCTCTAAGGAACAGAACTAACACAGACTGGTCAATGTTTTGCAACTTGCTTTGATAGGATTTTTAATAATTTTAAATTTATAGTAAGATCAATGTTTCTCTCTTGGGTCATTTTTCTCTTTAATGTAAATTCTTCTGGATCATATTAGTCTGGGGACATCTATGCAGAGGCCTGTAAGAAGGCTTGACCTTTTCACTTTTAAAGATTTGTCTGATCAAAAGGATATATGCCTTTTCCTTCCTTGATATCAGGTTGAATGGATTGCCAAATGCAAAGAAAGATGGTATATCATTCAGTTCAAAACTAATTCAACCATTATTGAAGCAGCTAAACGAGGATAAATTTGATGCTGTATGGGTTAGTAAAACTAGCTGACCTGTTCTTTTTTGAAAGTATTTAGTTAATTTTGCTTACTGTATGTGAAATGGTGTCTTTGTTTTAGGGTTTTGACATCTCTTGCAACCTGTGCAGGAAGAAGCTGTTTTTCTGTTGTGCACCATTTTAGATATCTTCCCATCTTCCATTCAACGGCATTATGATGGTGTAAGTTCTTTGTTGGTGTCACAATTTTTTTTTTTCTTTTTAAAAACTTTGCATTACATTGATACTGCTCTAAGGCTTGCTCATTATGATCCAAGTTCATAATGCATCAATGTCTAGTTTGTTCATCAAGAACAAGATTGAAAGGAAGCATGAGATACACAGATTAGGATTAGCTTCTTAAGGCACTCTGCTTAGGAAATCATTTTGCTGAACCTAAGAAATTGGATTTACGCTGATGGAAGCATATTGAAGGATTTAAGTAATGCTATAATGAAACATTTTCTTGTGACATTGGTTTCTGTTCTTTTAATCCCATGTATGAAATTGGTTCTTGGCTCACACTTATTTGCCATTATTCCAAGGTTTTAATTGTTGTTTCTATTTCTTACTCGTGTTCTTTGGAGAGTCCTAATCATGATATCATGTCTATTTCAGTATAGATTGATTAGCTGAACTGTTAATTTTGGCAGGTTGAGGATGCTATTGTCTTGAGGCTCATATCAGGCAAGTGCAGTCCTAGTATGTTGGAGGTGAGACAAAAACCAGAAGGTTTATTTGTATTCTAGCTATTATATGATAGGCAAAATCAGAGTAACTCTTGTCGTTTTTATTTTCAGAAACTTGGTTATTGCTTGGCTTTGCTACCAAAATCAAGAGGGGACGAGGATAGCTGGTTATTGATGATGCAGAAGATCATGCTGTCAATCAATAATCTGCTGAACGATTCCTTCCAGGGTCTAGAGAAAGGTGATTATCTGATATTGATCGACTACCCTTACTAATCATGGCAGCTCGAACTGAAATTCATCATTATCAATATATGTAGAAACTATAAGAACTGAGGCCATGCGATTGTTGCTGCCCCCCGGGAAAGACCCACCGCCTCCATTAGGGGGGCAATCTTTGTCTAGAGAAACTGCAGACAACAAAATGAGGCCTGAGCACTTGCAGATCTCCAGAATCTCTACCCTGATATTTTGTTGTTGTAAATTGCTTACAAGCTCATACCCATTTCAGGTCAGAATCTGTGCACATACAAATGGTAGTTCATGATTAATTGATTTCCGAATGTGTGGTGTGAGTTCATGATCAATAATTTTATTTTCTTAACTAGGTTGCTATACATGTACTTCCATTAATAGCTCTTACTAAAAGAGTGCTGATGGTTGATGGTTCCTCATCACCAGGCATTGCATACATGACTACAATGAAACAAGAGTTTTTGTGTTCAGAACTCCCAGTCTTGCATTCACACACATTGGATCTTCTTTCATCAATTGTCAAGGGACTGGGCAGGTGAGCTTTTCAATATTTGTTTTTCTCTGTCTTGTTTCAGTTGATAACATTTATTGTTTCAGTTTTGACTATCTTTGTCCCAAAGACTCATGTTCTGCGTAGAATAAAATGCCATTTCGGACATGCAAAATCGAATTGGATCATTATTAACGTGTGTGTCATGTTTTATTTGTACTTCTGTGTCTTTAAATAATTTGCCAAATCTGGCTTGCAGAAAGATCAATATTCCCTGGTTTGGGGAATCAATTTTTGTAGTCCAGTTGGTTGGGCTACCTACCTGAACTCTCACCTTGTCGATGGGGTTTCGATGCCCCATCTTGTAATCCCTATCCCCAATTCCCCTTCCCCTCATCCTGTGTATGCTAATTTTTTTAAATAAGAATATTCCCTGGGTCATCCCAAAGTAGAAGGGAGTTAATACCAAGCCTGATCGCCAGTGACTATCTGAAATCACTCATTGATCATCTTGGGAAGGACTAAGGAGAGGAGATAATGTCTTCATTAGTCATTCTTGTTTTTCTTAAATATTACCTTCTCTCTTTTGGGGAAAATTAGGGAAAGTTTCAACCTTTTCCACTGGTTGTTATCTTTCCTGAACCGGGGGTCTATCGGAAACAACCTCTCTACTTCATCTGAGGTAGTGGGATGGACTGCGTACACTTTACCCTCCCCAGACCCCACTTGATGGGAATACACTGGGTATGTTGTTGTTGTTGTTGTTGTTGTTAGGTTTATGAAATAGAATGTTGATGCATTGCAATATTAGAGTTCAAATGCTGCAGGTGTTTGTTGGAACCGTGCTTCAGTTAATTATGAATATACCTTTGGTTTTGAACTGTTTTATTGTTTTGATAAGTTCAGTCTGTTCTATCTCTATTTAGGCATTTAAATTGTCTATGTTTTCCCTTGATATCAGTCGGTAAATGGACTGTCCTGTTAGAATTTCAGGGTATCTTGCTCTTTTAGCAAGAGATAATGAACTAAAGCTGCAAAGAAAAAAAACTTTGAGGTAGAGAATGAGGATATTACTTTGTATAATGATTAAGGTGGTGGTTAAAATTATGGTAGAGAACAAGTACGTTCTTGAATAAAGTGCTCACAAACTTTATAACACTTGTTGGCCATTTACCCCATGCATGGATTCATAAAACCTGTTCAAAAGCAAAGTCCATTACATGTATTTTTCAATGTTCAGTTGATTTATTTAATTATAGTCCCCCTTTCCATACTGGGTAATCTATTTAGAGGATACTAATGCTAAGATTGACTGCTTCTTTCTCTCTTTTGCAGCCAGTTGCTCCCTCATGTTGGCTCTATAATAAGACTCCTAACCAACTACTTTGAGACGTCTACTTTGCCAGAGCTAAGGATAAAGGTGTACACGATTATGAACGTTCTGCTGATGTCACTGGGAGTCGGTAGGCATTTTAAATTTTCAACAAGTTTGTACTTCGTTTGGCCTTTGTTATGCTAACAACCACTTGCCTAAGAGATAACAAGTCTGTCTGCATGTCAGTAAATGCTCACAATCTCTCCATATTTAGCTGAGATAGTAAGTAAATTTTTTGGGAACCATAAGATAATTTTCTTCGGAACACTACTTGTATCAGTCCTGAAATAGTTATTCATCGTTAGGTACTGGTATCTCCCTATTTCATGGAATCAGACTATGTTCCATGCTCTAAATGCAGAGTTTTTTTAGTTCTGTTGGATGCCTCTTGTAGCTATAATTATTGGATGGTAAATATTCCATATGTTTTCTATCACTAAAATATCACATAGGCCCAATCTCTATTTCGTTATCATGGTACTAGAGCCATGCCTATCCCAATTCTTGTTTGATTCGATGTTGGTGGCCCAGATATCCAGTCCCAGTCCTGCAATGGGTGGTAGAGTCCCATGGATAGGCACTTGGGCTCCTTATATGGACTTGGATTATCCTCACCTCTTGCGCTTTAGCTTTTAGGGTTGAGTTAAGCCCAATCTCCATTTCTTTATCGTATTTCCGAACTGCTGTGCATATAGTGGAGTGGTGATTTTGATAGTGTTTATGATTGATTATAAGTCTTGTCACTGATTGCAGCAATTTTAATTTGGCAGGGATATCCGCACACCTCACTGATGTGATTGTTAATAATTCATTGATTGATTTGGATGAGAGAGGCACATCTTCTGTTGCACAACAGAAGATATATCCAGAGACTACAGCAAAGACTTCCCACAAAAAAAGGAAGCATGCAAGTACAAGTAGTTCACTTGAGGAGCAGCCTGATAGCGATGTTTTTGAAGTTGAAATGTGCCCAACTGTGGGTTCATTATCTGTTAAGATAGCTGCACTAGAGGCATTGGAAGCCCTTCTCGCTGTGGTATGCTTAATGTTGCTCTCGCTTTGGACTACTTCTGATGGAATGTGTTTTTTAAGAGAAGAGTTGCAATTTGATATTAAAAGTAATTTTTCAAAGAGTTGCAAGTTATTTTTTGTAATAGCATGAGAGTCAAAGTTAGAAGATAATAATGACTATTTGATGAATTAGTACTTTTAAAATTATAAAAGCAGGGTTTTAATTTCGTAGTATAATATCATATAAGAAAATGTATCGAAAATTATCAAAAAGAAGTTTCATGTTAGAGAAAGCTGACACCATTTTCGGACACATCTAAATAGAAAGTAGGGCAGTCAAAGAAGGGATTGACGTTAAATGTACTTGTTAAAGCTTGGCTCTCCACCTGCATTCTTGCCTGGATGCTTTAGATGCTGAAAAAATAATGTGAATCAGGTTTGTGGTTACAAAAAAAGATATTTTCTAGCCATTATGTTGTGAAAGTGCCTCTTCCTTGCTCTCAGGTAAGATTTAACCTAGGGCCGTCTTATTCTTGGGATCACAGTTTTATGTTTATTGGTGAATGAGTTCATCTTTTTCCTAGAGAGAGATGCATCTTGGCAAGCAACCCACTGTTCATTGTAGCAGAAATCATTCATGCACTCTCTTAAGTATCTGTAGAATTAGGAGATGGTACAGGAGAGCCTCAATCCTTTAATTTGCAGTTGAAAGCATCCATTTTTTATTACTGTATACCTCTATGTAATTCATCCTTTATTTAAGATCATCATCTTTATTAATTCACCTCTGTAACAAGGCTTATTTGTTTCATAGTTTTAATCTCTATTGATATTCATCTGATATCCGAAGTAGTCTGCAACTTTGTTTTACAACTGCTTGAGTAAGGTCCATTCTTTGCCATTATATTTCTCATAGCCTATGGATTGTTTTTCTTTTACCTCAGCTTCTTGGCCTTGTCCTTACTCCATTTACTAATTGTAATTCCATTTAATTAAAATCATATTCTAGAGTCTATGTTGCTTGAACTGTTCAAAATTTTCAATGGGTGCGTGTTGGATTCGCCAAAACTAGTGTGTTTTTGGAGAATCCGACACGGGTGCGGCATGTAAAGTGAAGAGTCCGCACAACTTAGTCTAGAATATAGTGAGTACATGAAGATTGCTTACTCGTTATATGATGCTATGATGCGTATTTATGAGTTTAGGCCGTCCACAGTTTAATATGTAAAAAATTTGGAACATTTTCTGACCATGTAATAATCCCTGCCTCTCTTGCTGTCTCTCCCTATCTATTCTATATTATCCATTTGTTCTCCTTTGTACGCATCTCCAGAAATTGTTCTGATGGCAAGTATCTTATCTCTGTCATTTTAAGGGTGGTTCTTGGAGATCTGAGAGTTGGCGAGTAAATGTTGATCACCTTCTTTTGGTTGTTACCAGAAATGCTTCTAAAGGAGGGTGGGCCAAGGATGGCAGAAGCAAATTGGTTTCTGAACCAACCACTATGTGGGGTAACTATCAAATTGCAGCTTTACGAGCACTTCTGGCTTCTCTCCTCTCTCCTGGCCGCACTCGCCCACCACACCTATCTCAGGGGCTTGAAGTTTTTCGCAGAGGTAAGAATGCAATTTTGTTGAGGTGCTTGTACAGATATTTTCTTAGGAACAGCTAGAAGTCTTCTATGCCACTCCAGGCACAGCTAGGTAAAAGAAAGCCCTTAGACAATAGCAAGCAAGAGTTGTGCACATGAAATTATTCTATTAATTAAGCTGCAGAGTGCCTGACCCATTTCTTGTCAGTCTTCTTCTGTGTCATATGCTTAATGTATTAAAAACATACACTGATAAAGAAGTGAATATTTAGAGATTGAATGTTAAACTAGTAGATATATAGACATGGTAAGTGCGGAAGAAGATATGTTGAAAATTTGATCTTATAACGATTAGTCGATCTGTCAGCTGCATGCTGTGGGAAATGCAACTTTTAACTAACAAATGTTTGGCCTAGCAGTTGCTCTCAAATGATTGACGTAGTGGCTAGAGAATGAGGGATGATTTTATTTTAAATGCCATTATGCTACCAACGCATTGGAAGAACATTTATATCGAAGGGTGATGTTGCTGTTCTCACCTTGTAGTTCCCTTGCCCTTAGTTTAGTATCCTTCATTTTTTTTTGCAATCTTCTTAAATGATTAACCTGTTGCTAATTTGGTGTTGGCAGGGAGTCGAGAAATAGGAACTAAAGTTGCTGAATGTTGTGCATATGCTCTTTTGGCATTGGAAGTGCTTATACATCCCCGGGCTCTTCCATTTTTAGATGTCCAGTCCACTGACAACAAGTATGAAGTTGGAAATAAGTGGTTTTCAGGGATCAGTGACCGCGCAGCAAATATCACATTCCACATTGGCACGTCCAAAAAGGCCCCTGATGAATCAGACTCTTATAATGATGACCTTTACGCAGATTGGATGCGAAATAGTGAAGATTCGGATACCGTGGCAGCTGATCATGGAAACGATACAGATAAAAGTAATCAACCCCAAGCAACATTGGGAGATCCTTCATCAGAAAAGCTTCCATCTCTTGACACCACTGCCGTAAAAGATTCTAAAAGTAGTAAATTGAAGGAAGTAGCGCCTAATACTGTTGCTACGAAAATCCCCATGGACAGGGATGAGGTCATGGCTGAATCGCAACTATCTGAAGAAACAAGTAAGCATTCTGAAGAGATCCTACCCTCCAAGTCTGAAACTCTTGCTTCAATTAGTAGTGGGAAAAGCAGCTTTCAATCCAGTTCCCTTGTTTCTGATGGCAATGCTTTAAATCCCACGGGTAGTGAAGTTCAAGCAGAGAAACTAGTCTTGGGTGCTAAGAACAATGTGGTATCTCTAGGATCAGAAAAGTTCGTGGACAGTGCATCAAGAAAGGAGGTGGCAGAAGCTAGCGATGCTGGATTTGCTTCGTCGCTGATGATGAATGTAGACAGAGGTAAAGAGTTGATGCATGAATCAGATAACGAGTCCATGGAGTCAATTCCTGATATAGTTGACGTTGAGCCCGATTCTGATTAAATAGAGAACAACCTATATAGCGCCGCACATTATATTTATTGTGTCTCGTATGGTGGGTATGATGTTGTATTGCTTAAGAAAATCATCAGTCCCCTGGCTGTTTCTCTAAGAGGAAATTTTGGAGGAGTTGATGCATTGATAGTTAAGATGAGTTTTTCAATCTATCCTTGCACACGGGGCCATGCTAATTTCTCTGTCGGGTTTTGCTTGCTAGTGGTTGAATGTTAAATTTATGACTAAGTCGCTAGGTTTTAGATTTCAAAATTCATTAGAGGATTTTTTTCACTAAAGTTTCGAAGTTCTTGAGTCTGTAAGTTGTACTATCCTACTATTGAAAATCCAGATGAATTACAATACAATCCTTGACAAAGGATGCCAATTTTGAGTAGATTGTGTTTTCTGTGTGCGGTTTAGCTTAATTTCTTTGCTATTAATATGCCTTGCCCATATTTTGTTTGTTTTGAGCTGCCAAGAATGTGGTGTTAAAAGTTTGGTAACAAAATGATACATTAATATAGTGAGGTATTGTTTTTATCTGATGTTAGGTAAAGTTAGTTTTACTAATTGCGGCTGTGGTCAGGCAAAGTACTATGTGAAGCACTGACAAAGATTGTGATGGAGTTGTAATCATTCCTGTTAGTGTCTCGGATTTGAATTTTGATATAGGTTGCCTTTGGTGGGGAGCACAGGACTTTTTAAGGTAAAACTGAATTAGTCGAATCTCGATCCTTAACTAGAGGTCTAGAGTTCAAACTCAATAAAAACTGTAAAGCAGTCAACTCTGGCCTTCTAATAAAGTCAGTTAAGAAGTGTGTATCATTTCAACGAAGTGCTACTGAACTGCCTTCGACGGCTCAATTGATTCTTTAATAATATTGGATTTAATGTTGTAGAGTCCCATCAAATTGACACCCCCCCCCCCAGAAAAAAAAAAGGAAAGGATATGATATGACCATTTAAAAAAAAAATGGCTCACATTTGAAAAGGTGGACATGCTGTAGCCAATCAGCTAAAGTAATTCCCCCCTTTTAGCCATTTTAGTCCAATTGGGTACATGCAGTCTTTATACTCAATTGATACACTTTTATACCTCAATGATACACTTTTATATTATATTGATACACTTTTTTTTTTTTAAAAAAGAAATTTTATGCAAACACATGCAATCCCTATACCCAATTGATACTCTTTTATACCACATTGATACACTTTTATACTGCATTGATACACTTACAGTGTCCATATACTCAATTAATACTCTCTTATACTAGATTGATACATATTTAGAATGCATGTAAAAATTATATAGAGTCGTATAAAATATGTAGCTAAATAATAATTGTAGTTAAAAATTGTATAGAATATGTATAAAAATGCATAATTATTATATAGAATATGTATATGTATAGAAACCATATTGTTATTATATATAAATATATATCTTTAACAATTGTATTATATTAAAAGTATATGATATTATATTTTATTGTATAAATAAGTAAAATTGAACTAAACAAATAATACGTTATTTTAATAATGTTATATCACTTAAAAAAGATTGTCATATAAATGATTTAGAATAAAATTATAAATCTATCTAAAAGTTCAGTTGAATTGTCCAACGTCTACTTTGACTTTTGAAAGTGAATTGGACTAAACTTTGCATTATATCTCAATCAATCTGAACAGGACTAAAGTTGGCCAAATAATTTGTTTATTTGTTTGCATCTGTGTTATCTTAAGTTAAATTGCTTCCACACAAATCTTTACTAAAAATTACTATAATATTTCACACAATGGCACAAGAATTGACAAAACAAAACGTTCAAGTTCCAACAGTGATAATCCAAAAAAAAAATAATTCAAATGCGGATTAAGTACAGTAGGACATTATAATAATACGTTATTATGAGATGCTAAAAAAGAATAAGGAGCCAAAAAACATGGGCACATTAAAGAAGAAAAGTTGGCGGCTCAGTACACAAAACGGAAAGGGCCAAATTGTGATGCTTAATGGCTATTTACTAAATTTTTAAATTTAGGTGCTAGTTTTGTGAAATTATTTTAGTTTTAGATGTTATTTTTGTCCTTTCTCCCAAAAAAGTAAATAATAATAATAACATTTAACAATCCAGATATCATTTTAGTTTTGGCTGATATTTTCAGTATTCTAACTAGATCAATAATTGCATGCTTAGCTTGAATTAAGATGAGATGTCTTTTTAGGTAAAATTGAACATGAATGTTCCTCCTTTTAAGAATTCTCTTACACAACGTAAACCTGAATTAATCAGATTATAAGTAAATATCTGATGCTGGGTTAAAAAGATTAATTTGGTGCACTAAAGTTCTCGCTACGCATGAGTTTCAGAGAAGGACTAAACCGTCTATTATAAGTAGCCTTACCTTGCATTTCTGTAAGAGATTCTTTTTACAACTTGAATACGCAACTCCCTGATCATATGACATCAGTTTTATCAGTTACTGAAGACTCTCTTTCCGGACACCTAGGGGCAGATCTCGCATTGCGGGTGCGGATTCCCAGGAATCCCCAAGCATTTTCGTATATGTTGTAATTATATTAAAAATCTATTAAATATATAAAAATGATAGGTGAGGAGCCCATTAACAAAGTTGTTAGTTGGCTTAATGGTTCAAAATGGGCTTGAAGAAATGTCTCACATGCTATACCCAAGTTTGAAACTCCTTGCTTATGACCATTCTAAAATTTATATATATACACAAATTCCACATTTGAAAAGTAATTATAAAAATCCCAAAATAATAAGTTAAATTCCTTAAATTTACTCTTTCTCTCTCATCTCCCTCATACATATCAAAATGCCATTATTTGCTCCTTTTTTTGTGCACCGATTTTTACTCCATATCTCTGCTCCTTTATTTACGCCTACAATCAAGCTAACATGATCTGAGGAATTTCAAAATTTTCAGTTATCAACCACTAACTAAATAAAGTTTACCTTCTTCATTAAATTTTAAGTTTTTTTTTTCAACTTTACCAAATCAAATTTAGGTTCGAATTTTTCTTTGATGCTGGTGATAATTCAAATTTGAACTCCGACATCCCTGCCACCGTCTTCGGCTAACCTTCCGGCAATAGCTTCGCCACCAAATACAACGCCGGAGTTGTGGTAGAAGTCAAAAGCGACCGTTCATTCGCAGTCAAAGTCGATGTCCTTATACTCCAAATTGATTTCTAAGGATAGGGTCTTCCCTTCCGTGACTAAAATCAATGTATATTTGTTGTTGGAGTATAAATTTCATATTTGTTGTTTGTATTTTATGACGATGTCTAACTATTATACATAATGGTAATATATTATACCATCTCATACAATAGTATTTAAGGTCATACAAATATTGTTACTTCAGTCCTCATACATTACTAAGCAATGTATGAGGACATTCTTAAATTCTGTTATTTGTTCAATTCAACCCTCATACATTACTAAATAGTGTACGAGTATGTGGCTGATATTTGTGGTTTGTTCATTTTTATACATATCAAGTTATGTATAAGAAATCATTATTCTTAAGTTAGCATGAGTTGTTCAATCAATAATTCACATAACTATAATATAATACATAAAATGAATATGTATAAGGTTACCATACTAATGTATAGATTAAAATATTCAAGAACTTATATTATTTTAAAAAAAATTAAAAGTCACCTATTGCAATTTGATTTTTAACATTATACATATCAAATTATGTATATTCTTCAACATATAATACATTTTGAAACTTCGCTAATGTCAACTTTATACATTTAATTGATTACACTATACATAAGACTGTTATGTATAAGGTCAATGTAACCCTATAATGTTTTCTACATACATACATATCACCTCAACTGATGCAATTTGATTTTTAGACCTTATACATATCAAAAATAATGATTTATAAGAAATAATATTTTTATAAATTTTTTAAAAAACAATTGCATATAAGAGGTCGTATTATGTATTATACACAGATATTCATAATTTTTTTTGAATGTATTAAATTATTTTCAATTTGAATTACTGTAACTAATTTTAAGATATCACTAATCAATAAATTAATAATTTTCATTAATTAAGGTGCTTGATTTAAAGTTTCTGATTTACTTTACTTAAATATAGGTGTCTGATTTAATCAATAAATTAGATAATTAAGGTGGCTGATTTAATTTCCTTAAATATAGAAAAAATGATTTATCTTATACATTCCATTAATGTATAAGATGTGGTCGACATGTCTATGTAATTTTCTTTTTATTTCAGATTGTAATCGAACAAAAAAGAAAATTAATGTTGATGTTTAAGATATTTTTTGAATTTAAATTTCAGTTACTATATTTAATCATACATCAATAATGATAGGTAATTAATGACGTTAATTAAGGAACATAAAGATAGTATCTGATTTATCTTTCCATAAATATAGGCTAATCAATTTTCTCATACATTCCAGCAATGTATGAGATTCCACGACATGTATAAGTATTTACCCAAAATCGGGAGAGAGAAAGCCAGCCGTAATTTTAAGTAAATAGTTTCATTTTATTCAACGTATAATATAATATAATACATACACGAAAAAAAATAACAAAACTTAACAACTCTATACGACGACTGCAATTTCTATTAACGATTTGTAAATTTATAAAGAAATAATGCACATTCAACAAAAGCATCAGATTCAGTTCCTTCAACACAAAGAGCAACACCGGCTTCACGATCAAAATCAATCTCTTTATTGGACATGTCAAACATTGTAATCCACAACGGATAATTAACAAAACTTGAAAAACTTTTCTTCAACTCAACGTATACTCTCACTCCATTATCATTCCTTATAATAATTGGAGAGGAATTACCTTCAACAATGTACTTTACTTCAATTTTTTTTCGACATTCATCAATATTCAATTCCATACCAATCGTCGAAATCAATTTCAAGAATGTGCTACTTTCTGAAACCACAATTCCATCACTTTTGTATAGTTCATAAATAATTTCTGACTGCAAAGAACCGAAATACCACAACAATATATACCGATGTTCATATTGATTTTGAAAAAAAGACGAAAGAAGATGTCAACTGTTTTTTTTTTTCCAGTTTGTATTCCAAATAGAAATTTTTTTAAAAAAATATTGTGGTGATATTTTTGAATTTGAATATCAGTTACTACTTTTAAACATCCAATAAATCACAATATCTATTAATGTCTTAAATTAAACAATTGAATAAGGATGGCTGATATTTTGTTGAGAGAAATAGCACAAGGAATATTATGTAATTAGTTTCATTAAGGAAGAGATTTATGTTGTTTACACTTTTTTATTTTATTGGAAATCTGCAAACTTAAAATCCTGAATTCGCGTGACACCAATTTTAAAAAATATATATATTTGAAGGAGTTAGGTGTCATAATTTGACCTCACGAGTGTGATTGAGGAATATTGCGACATGTGAGAAAGTTGGTGAAAATTGGCATCCGGCCATCCAACAATTCAGTCCAACAAAGTGCATAATTCATTCTTCAATATTTTTTTAATCTTCTAATTCTTATAAAATATACCAATGTTTTTAACATTTAGTGTGTGTTAGCATATATTTTAGAAAATAGTAAGTAAATTTTTTATTTATTTTCTTGTGTTAATTACTTAAATAAAAAATTTTATCACAAAAATATTTATATATGATTTAGATAAATATTATATGAAGAGATGATGGACATAAGGATATGCCGATGAGGACTACGAGCTATAGGGGCGTGTGTAAAGACGGGAGGTGTTAGAAGATAATGAAGACACTATCACCGTGACAGTTATTTTTTCAATTTTCACCATCGAAGATGTTTTTGCATTACTAAAGAATTTATTTCTTAAAAAAAATATTTTTTTAAGTTTTGATTGATTGGATATGAAAAAAAATTAAAAAGCACTTTTTCAACGTACCAAACACACCCCAAGGCTTGTATTTTATTCTTGAAATTTTGTTTGGTTCTGCCAGGACCAAAACCACTATCTTAGCTGATCTTGCACATTTTAATAATAATAAAACAAATTTTTTTAATAAGAAGGAAGTTAACAAATCAATATCTTGCAACAAAATTTGGAATAAATTTAGGTTTCCTTATTTTTCTTATCTTCGTATCCAAAGTTCTTTTTATTTAATCTTTCACCTGCATAGTCGATAAATTCACATAAAAAAAAATCACTTTAAAAGTATCTTTCAAGATCAAATCAAATATCTATAATCTTTGCACGTTATAATTAACAAAAACTTTTTAATGAGGATATCGGTCGACATTGCATAAAATAATTTCGTAGTATATTTTATTAGAAAATAATATAGATATATATAAGAAATGATATTTTTAAAATTATTATACATTGTATATATCAATATATAAGAAGTGAACCTTGAGTAGGAGGTGTTAAATAAGTGTTCAAATTAAAAAGAGTTATATTGACTTGATTAATGAGATTAAATAAAATGTAGGCCTGATTAGATTAATTAAAATTTTGGCCTGATTAGAGTAGTTAAAAACATATAAATAGTGATATGGACCACTCTTGTATTAATGTGCTATGACTTATATATTCCGACGATTTTTTATGTACTATTTTTTTTATATTAATATTAGCATGATTTTTTATATTAAAAAGAAAATTTTAATACTAACGGTACAATCTCATATTTATTATGGTCCATTGTAAGGTAAGAAACTTGAGTCTGGTATTGATATTATAATATCGTAATATGAGATTTATATATTCTTAAGCTCTCCCACCTTAATAATTAACTTTTAAAATGTGATTCTTCGTACTCACCGTATTATAAGTTATAAGTAATAATCATCTTTATCGAAGCTCGTAACGTCTAGTGTATAGCTAGCCAAAGTGTTTTAACGTCTAACTCGAAAATAACTACCTCAAAAAAGTATTGACTAATCAAATGACAAACACTATTAAGACATTGTCTGCGGAGCTCAGGCTCTATTCTATGACTGAAAAATAAAATAAAATAAAATTGAAAAGAAAAGCCATTCATACTAGTGTACTTTAGTGGGATTGGTTACAATCTAATCTAATAAAAAATGTGGCAATACTTGTTGAGTTATTTATATACAATATTCCAAATTTTATTAGTCTATTATTTTTTATTTTCACCACATCACTTATAAATTTAAAATTTATTTTTTTTGTACAAAAAAATTGATAATTTTTTTTAAAAGTATCCAATCATTTTCGTCGTGATTAAGCTGAGGATTTATTGAAAATAACATTTCAATCTTTGAGATAGAGATAAGAGCTACATACACTTTATTCTTTTCAAAATTTTACTTTGTGAAACTATATTGAATATATTATTATTATTATAATTGTTCTTATGACTTGAGCACAACATAGTATAATACAGTGCTAACATTATTTGGTTGTATTTCTTTTACTAAGAGGTTAATTATTTCATGATTCTCATCCTTCTGAATTTTGAAATTTCTCCCTCAATAAGATGGATGTATACCTAATGTTCTATTTTTTCAATTTTGATGACTTAATCTAAAGAATGCAAAATAATAATCTAACAATCAAAATTATGTTGAGATCAAAAACTTATTCATTTGAAATATTTATTTTAACTTATTATAATCCTATAGTAAATATTATAATTGAAAGCTTAAATATAGAAGAGAAATAAAAACTGAGAGTTGCAACATAGAACCTCGTCAATCAGGCATATTTTAAACCTTCATAAGTACTAATTTCATGTGTAGTTAATAGCAATGAATACAATGTGTATCAACAAGAAGTTTGAATTTTTTTTTAAAAAGGGAAATAATGTTATTGTTAATTTTTTTTAAAAACAGAATATAAATTACATCAAACTTACTGTCTTAATTATGTTGTGTTTGTCTTTTTTATCCTATTTTTAAAAATAATCGATATCTTAAAGTTTTAAATTTCACAAATAACACTCAATAAGTTTCAATATATTTTAATTACATAAATCAACAAGTGGTTATCCATATTTTTTTTTTCAAATTTTCTTAGGTCTACTAGTCTGATATGCCTTTTGGCATCTGTAGATTGAGTATCATAATTGTGCAGTTAAACTTTCTTTACTCCAAAATCAAAAAGAGAATATACACTTTTTATCTTTTATTCTAGAGAAATCATAATTGTCATTCTTCAAATGCGCACTAGCTAAAAGTATTTATATACAATGACATATAAATTACATAAAAAATAAAAATTATACTATTAGATAAATTTAATGCCACGAGTTCAACTGAAAAAGAAATCAAGTGATGCACATATCCAAACACTTTTTTAAGAATACCTCATTAATTACATTAGGCTCAACAGACTTAAAAAAGATTAGCTGGAGCTCAATTGAAATTTCCGATGATAATAACTTATCCATTTTTTAGAATACCTCACTCGTTACACAGGGCGGAGCTACGTTGTAGCAATGGTGGTCAGAAGAACACCCTTCGCCGAAAAATTATACAGTATACGTACATGAAATGCTGATTTAAAGGGTTAAATATACAATATGAACAATCTTGACATATGTAGTTGCTCTAGCCTAGTGTTGGTACGCGCGCATGGAATGGACATGCTCCTTTAGTGCGTGGGTTCGATCCCCTATGGGCTACTTTTTTTAAAAGATTTTTTTTTCTCATGTTTAGAAGAGCTTCTAAATGCTTCAAAACTCAAGGGAAAACGAAGGATTAGTAGACTTTGTTCCTTTTCTTTTATTAAAAATTTAAAAGTAATTATTTAATTTTTAATTAATAAGTATATCCTAAAAATTAACGTTGCTAAAAGCAAAAAAGCTTTATATAGAATTTTCTTTTAAAAAGACCTCATTTAATTATGCTCTTCATCTTTCATGTTTCGTTGCTATTATTGTCGTCACCATAGGTCGACGAAAGCTTGAAGCATAAAACTAATTTTTTTTTCTATTTCTTTTTTTGCTTATCGCTTTACTTCGTATTAAATTAAACATGAACACTAAAGCTAAATATTATGTGGTTTGATTTTAAATTTTTGATACATTTATTCATGAAAAAATGATTATTAGTATTATGTAGTTTGATTTTAAAATTTTCAATGCACCATTCATCAATTTTTTTTTTTTGCTAATATAATGATTGAACACCTATCATGAATTTTTTTGACTCCGTCACTTATTACGCTAGGCTCAAAAAATTTAAAAAGGATTAGATCAACCATGCGAGTAGTCGTATATTGGCAGCCAGTTGGTTGATTACCTCAATTTAAATGTAAATTTCATTCTCTATCTCGTAATTCCCTTGTCCATTTTCTCTTTAATTAGCGTCTGAGTATAAATTTCTAAATATTTTTAGTAAGTTATTTTTGTCAGAATATTTGGGTAAAGTTTTGCAACATGGTTGATCATAGTATTTGAAAAACACATTTCACTTTTAAAATTTCTCAAAAAATAAAATTTAGCCCAAATAATAAATTTTTCTAATATTTGTAAATTTAAATTACTTGTTAAATAATGACAAATTAAGTAATCAAACACGATTTGTCATTTTTTTTTTCTAAAAACTAGTTGAAAAATCTATAGCCAAAGGGATTCTAGTTGTGCCCATTTTTTTTTTTAACAATTTAATATTTGCATTTATTTCAAAAGTATATATGGCCAAGTGGCAACAAGAAATAAACAACAAACTCGTTTGTTATTCAACAATGGAGGTTCCCCTTCTATTTACTCACTACACATAGCAGCCAATACTCCTTCCCCCACATATATAAATACTTAAACCAATTTTTTTTTTAACACCAACCCACGTTCCAATTTTCATAGATCTAAAACCCCATTTTCCATTTCTTGAAATTAACGCCCACCAAATTTTTGGTCATGGCAGAACAATCAAAGAAATGGGTTCTTATGGTAACTGCTCAAACACCAACTAATATAGCAGTGATTAAGTATTGGGGAAAGAGAGATGAGAATCTTATTCTTGCTATTAATGATAGTATTAGTGTTACTCTTGATCCTGCTCATCTTTGTACTACTACAACTGTTGCTGTTAGTCCTGATTTTGATGAAGATCGCATGTGGCTCAATGGAAAGGTAATTTTTTTTTCTCACTTTTTTTGGTGTAATTTGTTTGGAAATTTGATGGGTATTTTTTGTAATTTTGTTTGGGTTGATTTATGTGGTGGAAAACTTGTTTGGTAGTACCTGGTAGGCTGGTACCTGTTGCTGGTGGGAGGTGACAGGTATTTGTGAAATTAGTCGAGCTGCGTGAAAACTGGCCCGGACACCATGGTTATTAAAAAAAAAACTGGTTTGATAGCTCAGATATTAAGAAAGTTAGGTTCTTGATTGTTTTTGTAATTTTGTTTGGGTTGATTTATGTGAAAGAAAACTGGTTAGGCAGCTCAAATGTTGAGAAAGTTCAGTTCTTGATGAGTGAAAATTTACTAATTTCTGTTGCTATCTATTGTCTCTCCTACTTCGATTATCGTACTATTTTGTTGTATTGAAAATAGACTTTTGTGGTCCGGTCCTTCCCTGAACCTCGTGATAGTGGGAACTTTAGTGAACTGGGCTGCCCTTCTTTTGTTTGGGTTGATTATGTGATAGAAAATTGATTTGGCAGCTTAGATATTGAGAAGGTTCATAGAAAACTGATCTGGCAGCTCAGATATTGAGAAAGTTAAGTTCTTGATGGGTATTTGTTTCTGTAATTTTGTTTGGGTTGATTTTTAGGAGATTGAAAACTGGTTTGGCAGCTTAGATATTGAGAAAGTTCAGTTCTTTATGAGTAAAAATTTACTAATTTTCTTTGTGTAATTGATAATAGAATGATACCTATATGTTTCTTTTTTTGTAATTTTGATGTGGGATAGGTTATGTGAAAGAAGACTTTTTTTTTTGTCGGTTGATTTATGTGAAAGAAGGCTGGAAAGTTCAGTTCTATAAGAGTAAAATTGTCTCATTCTAATTTTTTCACAAAAAAAGTTATGACTATTTGTTCGTGTAATTTTATGTGGGTCTATTTTTTTGAAACAAGATGTTATGGCAGCTCAGATGTTGAGAAAGTTTCATTCTTGAATGTTGTTCAGTATATATTAAACAAGGGGATCTCAGATTTGGGGAATTCAATTCTTGAAAAGTAAAAATTTCTCATTTTTGAGTTTAAGTATATAGAAATTTATGTGGATTGATTGATGTGAAAGAAGAGTACTCTGGTAGCTCAGGTAGTGGGGAAGAGTCAGTTCTTTAAGAGTTTATTATTTGTCTAGCTTTTGCTTTTATTTGTTATCTGCAAGATCATAGGCTGTTTTGTGATTAAAATATACAAATTTTTCTGTCTTTTGGCTGTGTATGACTACATATGGGGAATCCAGGAGGCTTACGAGAAGAAGATGAATCATATAAAGTCTCAATAATTTCTGCATTTTCTTAGTTTATTTGTTCTTCTTTAGGATGCATTTCGTGTTTCATAATGGATCATGTCTTTGATCATCTTCTCTGATTTTGCTCCATAAATTTGTTAAAATAGTTGTGCAAGAAATTTACAATTCATATTTGAAACAGTCCTAGAAAGCTGAGCTCATTAGATTTTCCCCTTCCCCTGTATTTTCGAACAATGAGAAGATTTGTATGCTGCAGATATTTGTTGTTGGATCTTGACATTTTTATATTGCTTTTGCTCATTATGTAGGAAATATCTCTCGCTGGAGGCAGATACCAAAATTGTCTAAGAGAAATTCGAGCTCGTGCTAGTGATGTTGAGGATGAGAAGAAGGGTATCAAGATCACAAAAAATGATTGGCAGAACTTGCATGTGCATGTTGCGTCTTACAATAATTTTCCTACTGCTGCTGGCCTGGCTTCCTCGGCTGCTGGTTTTGCCTGCCTTGGTATGATTAACTGTTTCTCTTTCTTGCATTCTGAAATCATTTGTCAGTCCTCTTTTTTTATTTCATTAATATCCTAATATTAAAGATTTAAGGATTATCGATGAATCATGAACGTAAGGATCTTCAATGAATCCTGAAAAGTAAATGGAGTACTCTTTTTTAAGAGTTTCAGAAGTTAATTCTTTCTGCATGCATTTGCATAATGCTCATGTAGTCTAAGGTGTTTGCAACTTGCACGTACCTGGAACTGATCTAACCGTGTAATTAACCTTATTTGTCTGTATATTTGCTTGTCAGTGGTCTATAAAATCCAAAATAACTTTGTTCCTTATTGAGCATATGACACTAGAAACTAATTTTGTTGCGGCTTTACTGTGCTCAATCTGTGATTTGACTTCAATCAGCAAAGATCAAAGTGATACCTTTGTATTTTCAAAACTTTGGGTTCTTTTCCAGCTTGACAGAATGCATTTAGGATAAAACCGTTATCTTTTCTGAGTGTTGCGTGGCTTTTCTGGGTATGTTTCTATTGGCATGACTGTTGGTTCTATGATCAGTAACATATCATATTTTCTTTGGCGAGCAAAATAGTTCCAAGGGCCCTTGAAAAATAGTTTTGTTAGTGGAGAAGTGCAGGCTTTTTTTTGTCCATACTCTGTGCATTAAGAATGATCTGTTTTACAATTTCCAACTCATGTATACAGTGCAGTTTAGCCAAGTACCACAAGTTTCACTTGTTGCAAATCACAAATAAATCAGAGCTTCTTTATAACATTTTCCTTTTCCCGCAACTTATTTTCAGGAAATTATTTTGTATAACTTCTATATGAATGGCCATTGAAAGAATGAACTTGCTGATAAACTAGTGCATTTATTCGTGCATTTGAGCTTCTTTGGATTCTAGTTGATTTTGCCTTATTTTAAATACACGTTGGAGGATTAGTTAGTGGTAAGAGTTATCCATGGTTTCCACTCTATACTGCATATGCATGTGCATGACTGCCTTACGATGGGGCTTCTGTTTATATGTTATCTTCTTTGACCCTTGTCTCTAAGGATAGTAAGTTGTCATTACGAAATTTGTGAAACTGTGGATTATGTCAATCCTTCTGGAGCATCATCTTCAATGTAATTTTAAAAATGCTTTTCTCCAAGTGAGTGTTTCTTCTTGTGGGAATCTCTATTTTATCCATTATTACATTTCTTCTGAAATTTTGAGATGAGTACAACTTATGTCTCCTGAATATGCAGTTTTTTCCCTTGCGAAGTTAATGAATGTGCAAGAGGACAATGGGAGACTTTCCGCCATAGCAAGGTAAATTTATATCAGTCGTGACTATTTCGTTAGCTGGTCTTATTTTTCTATATGTTCTGTCTAGAAGACTAAAGTTAGATCAACAGCATATCAAACTGATTCTTCTTGATTTTGCTTTCTCTGCTCCACTGCCCCTTTCAATAGCTATGAAAAAACTGACATACCTCACTTACTCCCACACAGGCAGGGTTCAGGAAGTGCTTGTCGAAGCCTTTTTGGAGGATTTGTGAAGTGGGTCATTGGAAAGGTATGTCGAGTTCCTACACTCGTGTGTTGTAGCTCGTATCAACATACTGTATATCTTTTCAGTGTGGTCTAATTCCTTTTGTGATGTGTGAAGGAGGAAGATGGTAGTGATAGCATTGCTGTTCCGCTTGTAGACGAGAAGCACTGGGATGAGCTTGTTATCATCATTGCAGTGGTATGTACTTTCCATCCAGAATGTGATTGCTTTTCACTTTCCTGGAAAGCTTAAATATTTGTGTCATTGTTAGGCGTTGAGAAGAAAGAAAGAATCTGTGTCTGCATCTGTTTCTCCTATCCAGATTTGAGAATCTGTCTTCATGTTATTGTTTCTTCTTGTCCCATATTTTTCTTTTTCTCCGGAAATGATAATTGTCGTAACATCACTCTTGTGCATCGGTGATTTTCGGCAATAATAGTAAGTGAAACAGAAACTGAATCTATCCCATTGGAGCTGCATTCCTTTAGACTTCGACAAGGGAAATTTTTATGGAACTAAGGTTGTAAAGAAGAACTTGGTTTCTTTCTCACTCTTATTTGATCTCGGGGAACCCCTTCTTCAAGAAATCCGAGCTTCTTTGAGTCATACTGCTATGCTGGGGAGTTGGAAGGAAAAGCGACAATTCTGCTTTTATTTCTTGCTAACTAATTCTTAAACTTTAAAAATGCCACCTATTTGTGTTCATTTACGTGCTCTGCTTTTCTTTCTTTTCAAATGGTTATCTTATTGCTACTGAACTTTCAACTTCTCCAAAAGCATCTCCAAGCTATTTTCAGTAACTCATAATTCTTGACTATGAATTAATCAAGTTTAGTCAAGTGAATTACACAAATGTTGATCAGCGGAACAGTTTTTTCGGGTGTATTTTCTGTTTTCAGCTCCATAAATAAACAGTATTATGAGCTTTACTTATCCATCTTCTTAAATGAAATGCATGTGTAAATGATGATGCGACAATGCTATCAGTTTGATTATGACACCTATTCAACAATTTATGCATTCTGATTTTTTTTTCTGCTTAATTTTTTGATTATGTGCTGTACTTCAGGTGAGCTCACGGCAGAAGGAAACAAGTAGCACCTCAGGAATGCGCGATACTGTTGAAACCAGTTCACTTATAGAACACAGAGCAAAGGTATTGTGCGTTTGTACTCTTTACATTAGGATTTTGTAGTTCTGACACATCTTCAATCAATATTCTCGAAAATCTCCAGCTTAGTTGCATTAGCTCGGTTAATTAAACCTCTGCTCATTGGTAAACATTGTTTCATATTTCAGGAGGTAGTACCAAAACGCATTATTAAGATGGAAGAAGCTATACAAAATCACGATTTTCCAACTTTTGCTCAACTAACTTGTTCCGACAGCAATCAATTTCATGCGGTCTGCATGGATACTACCCCTCCTATATTCTACATGAATGACACATCTCATAGGCAAGTTGTCTTAACTTCAGGCTGTAGTTATAGTTGTGTTAGAGAAATTCTGAACTTGATGATCTCTTAGACTGCTTGTGTAATAACAAGAAAGTCTTGATGGGGTGTCAACTTTTCAGGATAATTGGCTGTGTCGAGAAATGGAACCGTTCAGAAGGAACTCCACAGGTTTAAAACGCTATCCTGTTCTTGTCCAAATAGATAATTGCATGATGTGGTTCTTCTCTTTTGCTGAAGTAATAAAATGGGTTGCCATGATTTTCAACCTTTTGAATATCAAAGTTACTGCATGTTAAATTGGTCACACAAATTTGTACTTGATAGCAAATAGCGGACACAAGTCAAAACCTGTCAATTTATCAAAGTTCTTAAGCTCAAAAAAAAAAACTGTCAATTTATATTTATAACGAGCAGTGAGTGTTTCATTCATGACATTCCTCTCTCCCCTAAACTTCACGCATTTTTCTGTGTTGGAACTTGGAGGATTCTACAACTTCACGATGCATCCAGACGTTGAAATCTTCCCTTCTTGAGCTGGTTTTGACATTAGTGACATGCCACCAATTTCACTGATACTTGACACTATAACAAGCAACTTGCGGACTTAATCTCATACCTTTTTGAACACTATAATTAGCCTTATTGCTGACAAATATCTAAGTTCACATTTTGCTTCTTATGATCTGCTGCTGCAAGTCTGACTTCAAAAGTAGTTGTAATGTAGCGTGCATAAATGCATATTCCATTTTTACTTAAACATAAGAATGTTTCCAGGTTGCATACACCTTCGATGCTGGGCCAAATGCTGTTCTAATTGCACGTAACAGAAAGGCTGCCACTCTCATGCTTCAGAGGCTTCTCTTCCACTTCCCTCCAAATTCAGATACCGATCTAAACAGGTATGTCTGATATCTAAAGATTCAAAGTTCAAATATAACGACGAGGGAAAGTGACTTATTTTTTAGAAAATATATTCCAAGGAAATGTTTTCCAGTGGTTGGTTTGAAGGTGGTAAATATTTTCTGAAAAAATATTTACTCAAGATATTATTGACAAAGCAATAATGTTATTGAGAGTATTAAAGATTGATTATAGATGTGCTAGTTAAAGCGGTGATATAAAGTTAAGAGTGAATATAATCGTGAAGGGAAATGATTTCCACCCAAAGTGAGGGAAGTCATGTTCCCTTTCAGATGCAAAATATTTTTCCGAAGAATTATTTTCTGGAACCAAGCACCAGAAAATGACTTCTTTTATGGAAAAGATTTTCCCCAGTACAAACACACCCTGCCATGATATGTATTTTGGACCTTGTGCTGTCGACATCTTCACTGCTCCTCATTTTCCTTTTTCATTTCTCTCCAGCTATGTCATAGGCGATAAGTCAATTCTAAAGGATGCTGGAATTCAGGATATAAAGGACGTGGATGCGTTACCACCTCCACCTGAAATTAAGGACAAGATTCCGGCTCAGAAATACAAAGGTGAAATAAGCTACTTCATCTGCACAAGACCTGGTAGAGGTCCAGTTTTGCTAACTGACGAAAGCCAGGCTCTCCTCAACCCCGAAACTGGATTGCCCAAGTAAAAGAACAAAGTTTTATTTGTGCTGATGATTAAGGTATCGGTGCAACTGCGCGAGATCCAAGTATTGTAGCCTCTTTGCCCGAAGAAGATGGGGCTGCCATTTTAAACTGTTTTTTTTTTCTAGTTGGATAAAATTTGAATTGAAAGCTTTTGTCTGTAGCTTAGGTTCCAGTTTTATTCTTCAGTGGAAATAGTTGTGTACTCTCATCTTTGAACAATGAAATAAGGTTCTTGAAATTGCTTCTTTTAAATCTCAAAAAGATCTTTTAAATTCAACAAATGATTTGTTGCTTGCTGTTGCTTTCTTTCTTGACTTGTGTTAATAGTACATTTACTTAGTTGAAAGTGAATTTACTATGTTCATTAAAATTTCATGTTCCGATTCTTGAATGACCGTTATGGTACAATATTCATGTGGGACTTTTTCAGATTTTGCACGCTTGATATCCTATTGTACTTGCAACATTTTTAGCACAAACAAAAAAGAAGGTGCTTGTGATGCGTGTATGAGGAGCATGTCACAGATTCAACCTAGATTCATCCTTTTATTTATCGCGCATGTCACAGATTCAACCTAGATTTGTTCTTTATCGCAGGCAAAAGCCTTGCACATAAGTAGACAAGGATAAACGGGCAGACCATAACCTACCATGTTCGTGTTGTAGTAACTCTATTTCTTGATTATGAAAAGAAGAAGAAGAAGAAAACAGCTATACCTATGATTGATGATCTGTTAGATGAGTTATTTGGAGGTACTGTGTTTTCTAAGATGGATTTAAGGGCTGGTTACCATCAAGTGAGAATGAAGTCAGGGGAAGAGCATAAAACAGCTTTTAACAGCTTTTAGAACCCATCATGGTTTATGGGAATTCAGAGTCATGCCTTTTGGTTTAACCAATGCCCCTGCTACCTTCCAATCCTTGATGAATACTACTTTTAAGGACCAATGCCCCTGCTACCTTCCAATCCTTGATGAATACTACTTTTAAGGATCAAATGAGAAAATTCATACTAGTGTTTTTTGATGATATACTAGTATATAGTAAATCTATGGAAGAACATATCAAGCACCTGGAAATTGTGTTGAAACTGTTAAAGCAAAACAAGCTCTTTGCCAGGTTGAGCAAATGTAACTTTGGTCAATCTCAGGTTCAGTAGTTAGGGTACGTAATTAATGATGCAGGAGTGAGTACTGATTAGTCTAAAGTTACAGCAATGGTGGACTGGCCACAACCTAAAACAGTGAAGGAGTTAAGAGGTTTCTTGGGGCTCACTGGGTACTACAAAAAATTTGTGAAGGGGTATGCTTATTGGAGTAAAGCACTAACTAATTTACTGAAGAAAGGAGAATTCCAGTGGACTGAAGAAAATACTAAAGCTTTTGAGGAATTAAAAAGAGCTATGACCAGTACCCCTATACTGGCACTACCCGATTTTACTAAGGTTTTTATTTTGAAAGTAGGTGCTTGCAACACTGGGATTGGAGCTGTTTTGATGCAAGACAAGAGACCAGTAGCTTTCATGAGTTAAGCCCTGAGTAAAAAGCATTTGGGCATATCTACCTATGAGAAAGAGTTGATTGCTCTATTACAAGCTGTTGACAAATGGAGACACTACCTCCACCCGCAACACTTTATCATAAAAACTGACCATTTTAGCTTAAAGTTTTTGCAGGAACAAAGAATCACCACCTCTCTACAGCACAAAGGCTTAACTAAGCTCATGGGCTTGAGTTTTGAAATTCAGTACAAGAAAGGAGTAGAAAATGTTGTTGCTAATGCACTGTCTAGAAAGCTAGATCAACAGGCTGAAAATGATAATCCCAAAGGGTTGAGTCAGACCAAGAGTGATACTTCACAGTGTCTACTAATCTCAGAGCTGCAACCCAAATGGATTGAGGAGTTATTAGCCAGTTATGAGGGTGATCAAGAGGTCCTACAAGCTACTACTATGTTAAGCAGCAATCCAGATCCAACCTTGAACCTATCCATTCAGCAAGGAATTTTGAGGTATAAAGGAAAGGCTTGGGTGGGAAAGCATGGGATGTTAAGGCAACAATTGGTCACTACAATTCACACCTCTGATCTAGGAGGTCATTCTGGTGTTTGGGCCACCTATCAAAGGTTAAAAGCTATTTTTTATTGGCCTGATATGATGGAACAAGTGAAAGTGGTTGTTCAAGAGTGTGATATTTGTCAAAGGTGTAAGGATGAATAGGTGGCTTATCCTGGATTATTACATCCTCTACCAGTATCCGAAAGGGTATGGGAGCACATATCCATGGACTTCATTGAAGGATTACCCAAGTCTGAAGGGAAAGATACTATCCTGGTAGTAGGGACACGTATAATAAATATGCACACTTCATCACACTATCTCACCCATTCACTGCTTCACAAGTAGCTAGAGCATTCTTGGACACTATTTACAAATTGCATAGGTTGCCTAAAAGTATAGTATCTGATAGAGATAAAGTGTTTATCAGCAATTTTTGGAAGGAACTTTTCAAAATGTTACAGGTGCAGTTGATGTATAGTTCAGCATATCACCCACAAACTGATGGGCAAACAGAAAGATTGAATAGGTGCTTGGAGAATTATTTGAGGTGTATGACAGGGCACAAACCAAAAGAGTGGCACAAATGGATTTCCCTAGCAGAATTTTGGTATAACAACAACTATCATAGTGCTTTGAAAATGGCACCATTCAAAGTTATATATGGATATTACCCGCTACAATTAACTTTTGAATTGATAGCTCAATCTAAAGTGGAAACTGTTGATCAAGTTCTCAAGGAAAGACAAATCATGGCGAAGGTGTTGAAAGAGAATCTACTCAAAGCTCAGGACAGGATGAAGTTATATGCTGACAAAAAGAGAACTGAGAGACAATTTGAAGAAGGAGATTGGGTGTTCCTTAAGCTACAACCCTATAGACAAACATCAATAGGTGTAAGGAAAAGTCTTAAACTAGCATCTAAATTTTATGGTCTTTATCAGATTGTGCAGAAGATTGGACCAGTTTCTTATAGGTTGGCATTACCACCAATAGCTAAAATACACCCAGTTTTCCATATTTCACAACTGAAGAAGAAAATAGGGAGTCAAGTGACCCCTAGTGTTGATCCTCCCATCTGTTCACCTGAAGGGCAACCTCTAGTGCAACCTGTAGCCATATTGGATAGAAGAATCATCAAAAAAGGGAAAAAAATAGCTACTCAAGTCTTGGTGCAGTGGATGAACTTACTACCAGAAGAAGCAACCTGGGAGGATTATCAGTTTATCAAATCTCAGTTTCCATATTTTGCAGAATTTTGAAGGGAAGATTTTTCTCAAGGGGGATGGATTGTCACAATTGTCTATTGTGACTTTTATTTTAAGAGTTTTTAGTTGTTAACTTTAGTCCCTTGAGTTTATTAGGTATTATTTTCGTTATTTTCCTTTAGTCCCTAGAGTTAGTTATGCTTAATTACTGTTGGGACAACAGTCTATTGGGAATGATTGTGCCATCTATAAGTGTATGAATTTTGCCAACAGAGAACAATGAACAATAAAGAATATTTTCTGATTCCCTCTTCTCTTTTTTCTCTCTTCACTGAACATTTCTTCTTATCTAGTAACAAGAGCATTACTCTTGTTACAACTTATGTTTTGGGAACCAAATGTTACTGAGAACATTTTGTATCTTGATGTTTTTCCACTAAGGGTGTGTTCGTTATTTTTTAGAAAATATAAGTAGGTTTCTTACTTATTTTCTTGTATTAGGTCCTAAGTTAAAAATAGCAGGGGCGGATCTACGGTAGCGGATGGGGGTTCCCGAGAACTCCCACCCGCTTCCGACTTATAATTACATTAGAAAAATTCTCACTAGGTTTAAATATTAATAGGTGGGAAACCATAACTAAGTAATGGGATGACTTAGTAGTAGGAGGGGCACACTTGAGATGTGTGCCATGCTATTGCTGTGAGTTCTCGAACCCCTGTGGAGGTTTTTTTTTTCCTTTAATTTTTTCCAACTTTATTTATTTTATTGAAAATCCACAAGTTTGAAATCTTAAATCCGCCTCTGAAAAATAGTATCTTAAAAGTAAGATATATTAGAGGGTGAGAATGACACAATCAACGTGAAATTTTATTCGGCCTCCCAATAGTAAAATTTATTGTAATGCTAATAGTGCTAGTGTAGGACAGTTCAAATTCCAGCCCTTCTTTAATTTAAACATGAGTGAAGTGTTAAAAACACATTCAGACTATTCTATCTTTTTGAGTTTCATATCTAAATTATTGAAGGTGTGAGAAACACACCTAAATTATCACTCAATAGTTTAAGAAACATACCTCAAAATAAAGAGAAATCAATTAAAATATTTACAAAATGAAAAAAATAAAGTGTTAGCAAACAAGAATGAAAATATGCCACGTGGACTGATTTTTAATGGCTAGACACACCTAAAGAGTTTGTAACCAAATATTTGGTTTGGTGAGCTTTTAGGTGTGTTTCTTGAACTAAAAGTGATAGGTTAAGCGTGTTTATACCACATATCAATGGCTCTGTTAGCATCTGTTATTTACTATTTTTAGAGCAGTTGATGATGTTATGGTTTCTTGCATTTATCTATTAGTTATCATGTTTTTCTTTACCATCATTTTGTTTTTCAATACAACTTTGATTTGCTTCATTAGAGCCAGGGGTTTTTTGGAGAAAGACTTTTGATAAGGTTTGCGTACACTTTATTCCTCCCAAACCCCACTTGGTATGGTATCGTACCATAAATCATATACAACACCATACCCAGTGTAGTACCATAGAGGTTATTTTCGATAGACCTTCCGCTTAAGGAAAAATAGTCCAAAAAGGAGGCGATGTCACAAGTTTAACCTTCACTGCAGATGTAACACCCCGGGTGTTCGGCAGTCAAAATAAATTGAAAAAAAAGCCTACGTGGTCCCTAAATTGAGCTTGAAATACTCCAAGAAGGGTTCGAACGCGCTAAGGGAGGTTTAGGATGCCAAAAAGGGCCGAGCGTTGTGAGGGAGATAACATGCGATGGCCCCACTCCTTGATGGACGCGTGAGGGGATATTGGATTGCCTTTGCGGCAGGCCCCGCATTGCGAGGGGGTCCGCCTGGCATTAGACCTTGCGCCGTGAGGCTTGCCCTCCGCGTTGGGGCTTGCGCCATGACCCCCTCCCTTTTCATCGATGGGATATCATTTTAATCATTATTTAAGGGTATTTGGGTCCTTTCACACCTATAAAACCATTCCTCCTTCCCTTAATACATTATTAAGACCTTCGAACGATAGAAATCACTCAAAAATTGTCATTCAACTATTCAAAACAAAATTTGAAAGCGAAAAGGCTAGGTTTCAAGCTTAAGGCTTACCTCTCTTGCATTCTTCAGGAAATTTCTCATCAAAAGACGTGTTTAACACTCCTTTGCTTTAATTATTGTTATATCATGTTATTACTTGATAATCATATGTTTTAATATTTGTTTAAATTTGGGGTTGAGGGATTTGGTTGTGAAATGTTCATATTGGTTTCCTCTTTGTCTTAATGGTTTTTTTATATGATGGATTGTAACCTGAAATGAGACTCATGAAAAGGGTGGAATGGGCAATATGGTTTCATAATATTTATGGGTTTTGTATGACAAAGATATGAACCTCTACCCATTTCATAATTTGATTTTAACAAGAATTTTAAAGTGTTTAAATCATCCTTTGAAATATTGCGTGACATTGAAGGGTAAAAAGGTTTAAATGGATCTTGAACCTTAGGGGCTACATTTATGGATTTTAAGTTCAAACTTGAAATCGAGATGTTTAATAATAACGTATGACATGACATGTGTTGGGTTCAATTGTGTGAATGAAAAATGGAGGAATAGTCTTGGAAGGAAAGTGTACTTATTTAAGGAAAGTATACTTCTCCCACATTGGTGGGAGAAAGCAACATTAATGTGGTTTTATTGTGTAACACTCCTTCAAGTGGATAGTGAGGCAAGAACCAAGAGGTGCCTCGCGCCGTTGTCGTCGTCGTTCGCGCTGCTTCGGCTTTGGAAAATGATCAATGAGATTAATTTTTTAGACAGAGTTCATTTAAAACTTGGATAAACAAGTGAACGCACCTCTAAAGGGAGATAACACAACCCTTCGAGAAAAAGACACATTGTTTTGAAAAAAAGGGTGACTGTCCGATCAGAATGACTTTTCGAAGGGGCATTTGATGGCTATAAATACCTGAACTTTTTTCCTTAGGTAGAACGAAATTTTCTGCATTTAAATACACTCATCTACTTCTAAAAAACTCTGTGTGATCATCTACTGTTGAGTGCGTTTGAAGAATCCGAAGGTTTGAAGTACCGCTACTTTCTGATTATGAGCCATTTTATCTTGGGAGGAAGAATTCCACAACCTCAGGTACTTGAGGGGAATTAATTCGTTAAGGATACTCCGTGAAATCGGAGGACTTGGTTCTATTTTCTACTTCATCTTGTTTCTTTTAAATAACATACTTCTTTGATAGTTCTTGATGAACTTGTGTTGAAGGTGTTAAAAACTTTATAGGTGTTTTTGAAACCGTCTTGAACAAAAGTTGAAGTGTTTGTGCAAATATACAGATTGTGTACCCGAAACAACAATCTCCTCCACAACAATCTTAAGGAATTAACTTCGTAATCTGTACTGTCTGTTTTTTGGAGATTAAAGCATCATGATTTCTACTCTATTTGAATTTAACAAGTGATTTGAAGAAATAAAAAGTTCATCCCAAGTTACAGGTCATTCGGTTAACGATTGAAAGACATAAAAAGTTCATCATTAAACTAGAAATAAGTAGTGTTTAAAGTTGCTATAAACTTGTAATTAGTATTTTGATATACTAAAGTTGACTGTCTTTTTGTGGGAAAAAGATGACTACTGATGGTCATATAACTGAAGGTGTGACAAGTGTGGCAGCAACGAAAGTTGCTACAACCAGTCGCACCACTGCTCCACCCGCTATGGCACTAGCAAAAAAGTCTAAAAAATTTTTTGGAATAGATTTTAAGCGGTGGTAACAGAAGATGTTCTTTTATCCGAAAACCTTGTGTCTTCAATGATTTATATCTGAAGATGCTCCAGAAGTGCTTGAAGAAACTTTGGAAAAGAAGCAATTCGTTGTAATAGAGGCATGAAAACATTCTAATTTTTTATGTAGGAATTATATTCTAAGTGGCCTCCAAGATGATTTGTATAATGTTTACAGCGGAATAAAGACATCAAAAGAGTTGTGGAATGCGCTGGAAAAGAATATAAGACCGAGGATGCTGGAACTAAAAAGTTTTTTGCTGCAAAATTCTTGGAGTACAAAACGATTGACAGTAAACCTGTCATATCTCATGTACAGAAATTGTAAGTCATCATCCATGAGCCTCTTGCTGAAGGTTTGGTTGTGAACGAGGTATTTCAAGTTGCTGCAATAATAGAGAAGTTGCCACATTTGTGGAAGGACTTCAAAAATTACTTGAAACACAAAATGAAATTAGATGACAGTCAAAGACCTCATTGTGAGGTTGCACATTGAGGAAGACAACAAAACCGCAGAGAGGAGGTCTAAAGGAAATTCTGCAGTGAATGGAGCTAACATTGTAAAAATAACCCTAACAACTCAAAGAAGCGGAAGAAAGATGGACAACAAATCAATCAACCTACAAAAAAATTCAAATGGAACTGCTTTCATTGTGACAAGATTGGCCACCAGTCAACAAATTTTCATGCCTCAAAGAAAGGCAAAAATAAAGATCAAGCAAATATGTCTGAATCCAAGAATGAAATAGATGATCTATGTGCCATGCTTTCTGATGTAACTTTGTGGATAATCCAAGAGAATGGTGGATGGATTTCGGTACCACCCACCATGTTTGTGCCAATAAAGAGCTGTTTGCTATATTTACTCCAGCTCAAGGCGAAGAGATGATCTAAAGTTGAAGGGACATGAAAAGTGTGCTTGAAAATAATGTTAGGCAAAGTGTTGACTCTTAACAATGTCCTTTATGTACCGGAGTTAAGAAAGAAATTGATTTTTATATCACTTCTTAACAAAAATGGATTGAAATGTGTATTTATTTCTGGCAAGATTGTAATTAATAAAGGGAAAGTATACATAGGAAAAGGCTACCTCACTGAGAGCCTTTTTACGATGAATGTAATGACAATTGAAATCAATAAAAGTTCTGTTTCTTCTTAATTGCTTGAGTCTAATGAATTGTGGCATGAAAGGTTAGGACAAGTCAATTACAAAACATTTCGAAAACTGATTAACTTAGAAGTATTGCCAAACTTTGAGTGCAATAAATCAAAATGTCAAACGTGGGAGTTCATCCGCATCATCCGCATTTTCGCCACCTTCAATTTTTGAATATAGGAGTTCTTGACTGGCCAATACTCCGCTCCATACAACATGGCCGGTCGGATTGCCACCCTATAGAATTTTCCTTTAAGCTTAGGTGACACCTTCTTATCACACAACACCCCTGAGGTGAGATTTTACTTCATCTATCCCGCCCCAATACAGTGGAAGATATCCTCGTCAATCTCACCATTCCTCTGAATCATGGACTCGAGATACTTGAAACTATCCCTCTTACACATAACCTGTAAATCCAACCTTACTACCACCTCGTTATCCTACCTCAAGTCATTAAAATTGCATTTCAAATATTCTGTCTTACTCTTACTCAACCTGAACCCTTTAGACTCAAGGGTCTGTCTCCATACCTCTAATTTATCATTTACACCCCCCGTGTCTCATCAATCAAAACTAAATTATTTGCAAAAAGAATACACCAAGGCACCTTTACTTGAATACGCCACCGCGTCAACACATCCATCACCAAAGCAAACAAAAATGGGCTAAGAGTAGGTCCCTGATGCAATCCTGTCAAGACAAGAAAATACTCTAAATCTCCTCCCGCCGTCCTCACCTGGGTCTTAGCTCCATTACACATGTCCTTGATTGCTCTAATATATGCCAACAGTACCCCACTTACCTCTAAGCATCTCCAATGAACCTCCCTAGGGACTTTGTCATACGTCTTCTCTAAGTCAATAAACACCATGTGCAGATCCTTCTTCCTTTTCCTATACTGTTCCACTAGCCTCCACACCAGGTAAATTTTCTCCATCGTCGAGCGCCCGAGCATAAAGCCAAACTGGTTCTCCGAAATAGACTCTATCCTCCTTAACATCAACTCGACCACTCTCTCCCATATCTTTGTAGTGTGACTCAATAACTTAATACCCCTATAGTTGTTGCAACTCTGAATGTCACCCTTTTTCTTATATAGAGAGATCATAGTACTCCATCTCCAAGCCTCGGGAATTTGTTCCGTCTTGAAAATGCCATTAAATAATTCAATCAACCACTTTAAATCAACTTCGCCCGAAAACTTCCAAAAATCCATAGGAATCTCATCAGGCCCCGTCGCCCTACCCCTTCGCATTATGCAAAGAGCCTCTCTGACCTCCTCCACGTTAAAATGTATACAATAACTAAAATTATGACACTCTTCTGAGTGCTCCATCTCGCTTAACACAATAACTCTATCCCCTTCATCATTCAAGAGCCTGAAGTCAATACCATCTAGTGGTGGAAAAGAGTATTTTTTAACTTTTATTGATGATTGCACTAGGTATTGCTATGCGTTTAGGAAATATAAAATAGAAGTTAAAAATAATTTAGAGAAAAATATCAAAATGATAAGAAGTGATAGGGGTGGATAATATGAATCTTGTTTGCGGAAATATGTGTAGAGAATGGAATCGTCCATCAAACAACTGCTTCATATTCACCTCAGTCTAATGGAATGCAGATAGGAAAAACCAAACCTTAAAGAAAATGATGAATGCCTCACTCATAAGTTCAGGTTTACCACAAAACTTGTAGGGAAAACTATCCTTACTGTTAACCGAATACTCAACAGAGTGCCCATAGTAAGACACAAAGAAAGGAAACCCAACTTAAAATATTTCAAGGTGTGGGGGTGCCCAGCTAAAGTCCAAGTTCCTATGCCTAAAAGGGTAAAGATAGGACCTAAGATAATGGACTTCATGTTCATAGGCCATTCTAAAATAAGTAAAGCATGTCAGTTTTTGGTTCATAAATCTGAATATCTGGATATCAATGATAATACGGTAATTGAATCAGATAATGCTGAGTTATTTGAATACATTTATCAGTATAAAATTAGATATGAACAGTGTCTAAACGACCTCGAGATGAACCAAGTGAGGGTGTACATAATGATGAGAATCCAAGACATAGTACACATAAAAAAATATCAACTTCGTTTGGATCAGATTTTGTAATATTTCTCTTAGAAAATGAGCCTCAAACATTTAAAGAAGCGATGTCGTCTTCAGACTCATCCTTTTGGAAAGAGGCAGTCAATAGTGAGATTGAATCTATCTTAAGGAACCATACTTGGGAGTTGGTCGATCTTCCTCCAAGAAATAAACCTTTAGGTTCTAAATTGATCTTTAAAAGGAAAATAAAAGCGGATGTCGCTATTGACAAATACAAGACAAGACTTGTAGTAAAAGACTTCAAACAGAAGGAAGACCTTGATTACTTTGATACATACTCACCTGTAACAAGGATAACGTCAATTCGGATGTTAATTGCCTTGGCGGTAGTATATGGTCTTGAAATCCATCAAATGGATATGAAAACAACATTCCTAAATGGAGAATTGGAGGAAGAAATTTACATGGAACAACCCAAGGGTTTTGTAGTTCCTGGTAAAGAAAATAAAGTGTGCAAACTTGTTAAGTCACTCTATGAACTAAAACAAGCACCTAAAAAGTGGCATGCAAAGTTTAACTAAACCATGTTGGAAAACGTGTTTAAGATAAACAAATATAATAAATGTGTTTACATTAAAGACACTCCAAATCATAAGGTCATTATTTGTTTGTATGTTGATGATATGTGATCGTCAGTAGAGACATTTCTGACATAAATGCTATGAAACGAATGAACGAGAGCAAGTTTGATATGAAATACCTTTGAGTTGTGGATGCGATCTTAGGAATAAGAATCCATAGAACTCCACAAGGTTTGGCATTTTCATAGTCTCATTACATTGAAATAAGAATCCATAGAACTCCACAAGGTTTGGCATTTTCATAGTCTCATTACATTGAAAAGGTACTTGACAAATTCAAGTATTTAGAATTTGGTATTGCTAAAGACTCCATTGGACGTGAGCTTTGCACTTCAAGAGAATGAAGATGAAAGTGACTCACAGTTGGGAATACGCAAGAGTGTTGGTATGTTTAATATTTATCATGAATTGTACACAGTCAAACATAACATATGCTATTAGTAAGCTGAGTTAGAACACGAGTAATCCCAATAAAACTCATTGGATGACAATGAAAAGAGTTTTGGGGTAGGTTAAATACACTCAAGACTATGCTTTGCATTATAATAAATATCCCGTGGTAATTGAAGGATATAGTGATGCAAATTGGATCACCAGATTACATGAAGTAAAATCTATGAGTGGCTATGTATTTACTATAGGTAGAGGAGTAGTCTCTTGGAAATCGTCCAAACAAACATGTATTGCTCGTTCTACAATGAAATCTTAATTTATCGCATTAGATAAAATTGGTGAAGAAGCTGAATGGCTCCAAAATTTCTTACAAGATATTCCTTATTGGCCTAAACCATTGAAGCCAGTATGTATACACTGTGATAGTTAAGCGGTGATAGGTAGGGCAGGGAGTATGATGTATAACGGTAAATCTCATCGTTTAAGATGGAGACATAATACTATTAAAGAACCACTCTATGGTGGAATTATCACTATTGACTATGTAAAGTCAAAGGATAATATGTCAGATCCACTTACAAAAGGCCTATCTAGAGAAGGAGTTGAGAGAACATCCAAGGGAATAGGTTTACGACCTATGACAAGTCAGTTTGGCGGTAACTCTACCTAGTAGACTGGAGATCAAAAGAAATGATACCAAATGATATCTAAAACACCAAAACAGTCCACAAACAACCCACAATTCCAAGCCTTTACCCGCAATAATAAGTCAACAACACGATATAAGAAGCAAACATAAACTTAAAAAGAGTAAAAGATAGCTACCTTGACAAAAAGAGAACCCATTAGGTAGAAACTAAAGAGTGTATCAAACTCTAAAACCTCTACAAAACAAGTTAACAAGCACCAAGTTCTTAAGGGAACACAAGAGAAACTTGGTTCACTTAAGCACTCTTATTTCTAGCCGTTTCACAACACAAGTAGAACCTTTCGCTTGTGAAGCTCAAATGTTAGGTGGTCTACTCTCTTCTTGAGAGGAAATATGATGTTCAAATGTTACAAGTGTTTTCAATAAAATGACTAACTAAGGAACAAGTCTAAATAAACACCTTAAATAGTCTATTACAAAAAGAATGGCAAAAAGACCTTTTTGCCCTTAATAAAGGGGTGGAGGGTGTGAAGTGCTTGGGGCAGACTTGGGGTGTATTTTGAGCACCTAAGGTCAGAATCCACATTTCAAGATGTACACTCCCTTGGTCGAGTTCACAACAAGCTCAAACACGTCCATTTTTATAAACACACCTTGAAGTCTTTATAGTTCCTGAGTTTGGCTTCTAGTAAATGGTCTCGAGCCTGTGACACCCGTATCATACTCTTAATCTTGAGAGGAGTTTGACATCAAACTCACGGGTTCTTCATAGTCAATGGTATCAATCCGTGAGAGATCACACACGTTGAACATGTTATGCACTTAGTATTCCGGTGGCAAGTCGATCTTGTAAGCATTATCGTTGATTCTTTAAAGAACTTGGAATGGACCGTCACCTATTGGAAGCAAATTTCCATTTATTTGGTTGGGAAATCAGTATTTCCATAGGTGTAACCACACCCAATCTCCCTATTCAACCACAAGATACCTTCTCCCTTTGTTGACTCGTTTGGCTACCTCTTGCTTCTTCTTCTCGAACTGCAACCTCACCTCCTCATGCAAGATTTTCATGGATTCGTCTATCTTGTTTCCATATAATATAACAACAACATCAATTGGAAAAGGATTTAGATCAAAGGGGGTTAGGGGATTAAAGCCGTAGACACATTTAAAGGGTGTGACGCCCGTACTTGAATGGATCACCCGATTGTAAGCAAATTCAATGAGATGTAGGTGATCTTCCTAAGATGTCATATTACCTTTAACCATGGAATGTAGCATGGAACCCAATGTTCAATTTACTACTTCCATTTGGCCATCAGTTTGTGGGTGGCAAGACGTAGAAAACTACAATTTGGTTTCGAGCCTACCCCACACTGACTTCCAAAAGTGACTAAGGAACTTGGAGTCCCTATCCCTTATAATGGTCCTTGGGATTCCGTGTAACTTAACAATATTTTCAATAAACAAAGAAGCTACACTAGACGCATCTTTACTATTTTTGTAAGAAATAAAGAGTGCCATTTAGGAGAAATGATCAATGACAACAAAGATGCTATCCCGATCTCTTTGAGTCCGTGGAAGCCCCAACACGAAATCCATAGAAATATCAAACCACGAGCATGACGGAGTGGGAAGTAGGGTGTATAACCTATGAGGAAGGAGCCTATACTTAGCACCCCTACAATCCATGCATTGGCCGTAAATTTTGACAACATCTTTGCGCATCCTTGGCCAATATAATTGATCCTCCAATATTACAAGGGTCTTATCAATTCCAAAGTGACCCATGAGACCGCCGTCGTGTGCCTCCTTCACAAAAAACTCTCTCCAAGAGCTAGAAGGTACGAACAACCGTCTTTCCTAAAACAAGAACCCATTGACACGACATAAGGACTAGAATCTGAGGGCCTTCTTTCCCTACCCGCGGATTCACTTTCCCTAAATATAGGAGTGAAGTAAGAGTCCTTAGGATACAAATACTTGAGGCTCTCAAACCCCATTAGCTTGGAAGACAAAGTGGACACAAGAACATGCTTTCTAGATAATGCATCAGCTACCATATTATCCTTTCCCTTTTTGTATTGAATCACATAGGAAAAGGTTTCAATAAATTCAATCTATTTGGAATGCCATTTGTTAAGTTTATCTTATGCCCGAAGGTTCTTCAAGGATTCATGATCCGTTTAGATTATGAATTCCTTAGGCTAGAGATAGTGTTACCAATTGCCTAATGCTCTAACCAAGGCATACAATTCCAAATCATATGTAGAGTAGTTTAGAATTTCTCATTTGAGATTTTCAATAAAATAAGCAATGGGATTTAAATCTTGCATAAAAACAACCCCTATGCCTACTTTACTAGCATCACATTCAACTTCGAACAACTTATCAAAGTTAGGCAATTGCAACAATAGTGCCGAAATGAGCATATCTTTGAAGGTCTTAAAGGCCTTAGATTTCTCTTCACCCCACTGGAAAGGTTGGTCCTTTCGGATGATTTCGGTCAAGGGGGAGGCAATGGCACTAACCCTTTGATGAACCTCCTATAAAAACTTGCCAACCCGTGGAAACTTCGAACTTCACCCACAGTTTTTGGGGTTATCCAATCTTTAATGGCGGTTATCTTGGATTCAGCTACCTACACTCCCCTTGAGCTTACAACAAATCCCAAAAACACAACTTTATCAACACCAAAGGAGCATTTTTCAATATTAGCACACAACTTTTCTTTCCTAAGAACATCAAACACACTCCTTAGATGCAAGACATGTTCATTAAAGGACCTATTATAAACTAAAACATCATCAAAGTATACGACCACAAACTTGCCAATAAATGGCTTAATCACATGATTCATTGGCCGCATAAAGGTACTAGGAGAATTGGTAAGACCGAATGGCATAACCATCCATTCATATAGACCAAATTTGTTCTTGAATTCGGTCTTTTATTAATCACCCAGTTGCATACGGATTTGGTGATATTCGTTCCTAAGATCAACCTTAAAAAACACACTAGAGATATTTAGTTCATCAAGCATATCATCTAGCCTAGGAATAGGATGACGATACTTTTATCATAATTTATTTATGGCTTTGCAGTCCACGCATGTTCACCATATCTCATCCTTCTTCGGTATAAGCAACACTGGGACCACGCACAGACTCATACTTTATTTGATGTATCCTTTCTTGAAGAGGTCCTCAACTTGCCATTGGAGTTCCTTTGTATCCGTGGTGTTGCTCCTATAAGCCAGCTTGTTCGGTAATTGCAACCTCAGAACAAAGTTGATTTGGTGCTCACTTCTTCGAAGTGGAGAAAGTCCTTGTGGCAACTCACTTGAAAATACATCATCAAATTCCTACAAAACAATAGAAATATAAGACGAGTTAGGGGAAGTGGATGGGTTAGCATTCAAAATATGAGCCAAAATTAGCATGGGAGTAGTATTATCACTCTTTGAAGATGTCTCCCTTGAGAGACAACATTACCATCGAATCCCTACCCCTCAATTTCAAAACTCCCTCTTCACCCTCACTCTTCCCACTCTCGGGTCCCTTCCCTCTACCCACGGGTTATTTTTTTCCTTTTTTCTTGCAAAAACTTTATTTATCGATGTAACTCACACACTTGTGATGGAGATAGTGGTCGAAGGTTGTTCTTTCGACCCTTGAACTTAAAGGAATAGTAGTTGGTTCGGCCATCATGCTTGGTCGGCCTATCATAATGCCATGGCCGACCCAACAAAAGACAAGCTTGAATTGGAATGATGTCGCAAAGTACCTTGTCTTCATAATTTCCAACTTTAAATCAAATCACCACTTGATGAGTCACCTTTAACTCTCCACAATCATTCAACCATTGAAGTCTATATAGACTCGCATGTGGAGCATTTGGAAATTTCAAGTGATCCACCATCAAGGCACTAGCTACATTAGCACAACTTCCGCTATCAATAATCAAGGAGCACACACTTCCCTTAATGAGGCACTTGGTGTGAAATAGGTTTTATCGTTAGATAGGATCATCCAACACTTTGCTAATCATAAATCTCCATACCACATAGTTAGGTACTTTAAGTTTACCTTCTTGAGGCCAAACCTCCTCTTCATCATCATCACTAGGCCTCTCGACCTTCCTTCCCTTTCCATCTTGAGAGACTTCTTCATTTTCAACCATTTCAAGCCCCAATTCTTTCCCCAAGAAATAAAATTTCCCTTCTCTCAATATCATATTTCTCCGATTAGGACACTCACTAGCCTTGTGTCCCCATCCGTGGCATTTGAAGAATTGGAATCCCTTGACATTGGAGGAGATATTTGTCTTGCCCTCAAATCGTGTAGGAAGTGGTTGGGCCCTCTTGCTCACAGGTGGTGGTATCTTGGATGGTTGTTTCTTGAATTTGTTCCACCCAAAGATGATGGAACCATTTATTTCTCCTTGGCCCAACCCGAGTACCCTTGGTAGGCTTTTGTTTTGTATGCCAATTTTTCCTTGTTCTCTCGTTCAATCTCTAAAGCCGCCTAAAATATCCCTTCAATAGTTTCAAACTTATGAAGTGTCATGTGTGTAGAGATTTCCTTATTTAGGCCTACGTTGAACCGTATGATGTCATTGCTCACTTGCTCTCCTCTATGATCAAGTTTCAAGATGAGTTGTTGAAACTCGTCATAGTAGGCTGCCACACTTTTGTTTCCTTGCTTTAAGTTGTACAATTTTGCAAGGAGTTCATGTTGATAGCTTTCAGGAAGGTACTTTTTCCTCATAATATACCTTAATCAAAACCAAGGAGGGGGTTGCCTCTCAATCAATACATTTCCAAAACATTTGACATACTCCCACTATGTGGTAGCATATCCCTCAAAATGAGCAATGGCATAGCAACTCTTCTTCTCCTCCGTGAGATCATTCACTTGAAAGACTTTCTCGCATGCAGATTCCCATGCAAGAAACTCTTCGGGATCACTTTATCCCTTAAATATCGGAAGCCCTATTTTGATGGTGTTGAGGCCAACATCCCTTTCTCGAACACCTTGGCTGCCCGTTCCCTCAAGCCCTTTGTTCTCCCTTGATTCTACCCTTCTACCTTTCATCCTATCTTCCATCATATAAGGATCATCATACATTCCATACCTTTCCCTTCGGTTCTCTCTCACAAATCCCTCTTCTTGCATTGGCGGGTTTTGGATATTTGGAATTTGGTATGGTGGATTGGCATTTAGTGGTGAAGGTCTTTGGATTGGAGGATTTTTGTTTGGAGGATTCGGATTTAAGGGTGGCATTTGGGTTCCAAGTCCTTCATATGGGACTTGGTGATGTGGGGAATGTCTAGGTCTATCAAGGCCTCGGCCTTGTGAGTACTAGTTGGCTTAAGGTATAGCATTTGATGGGTATATTCTTTGGTGCATGTCTTCGGGGGTAATTTTTGAGGATATGTTTTGAGGAGTTGAGGGTCGAGAACTCCGTTAGATTTCTACCCATTCCACTTGACCACTAATAGAGGCCACTTCCACATGCAACTTCTCAACCATAGCATTCACTCTAGCCACGTCCCGAAATAAGGACTCAAGACTAGATACAAGGGTATTCATAACATTATGTTCCATAGTTTTTTCATTTCAAGTTTCGGGTTCCATTTATGATGGTTCTATTTGTAAATGGACCTACAAAACGAGCAAACATTAGTTTAAAAGACTTTCACACTCGGCTCCCTCACTTGGCCCTTCAAGTATTGTAAAATGGCTATCAATCCTTGAGTGCTTAGGAATGAGTCTACTCTTGAGATAGAATGGATTTTGATTTTGAAGACTCAAGGAAGTGTTGTACGCACTTGAACCAAGAACAACTATGAATTGTAAATGAGTAAAGAACCACAAGAACGTTATCACAAAGGCATACTCGTAAACTAGTTCACAACTTAGTAGGTTGTTACTTAGTTGCCAACTAGTGTAAGAGTCAATAGAAAGAAAACTAGTAGAGACAAGGAAAGAAACTTGGAAGGTCCTATGACTTGAGTTTTGTTGTTGATATGGCCCACAATTTTTATTTTGCCCGTTTGGTGTTGTTGTTTTGTTTAAGTTTGATGTTGTCCAACTTGAATGACTTAATCTTGTTTGTTTGGTGAGGAATTTTTCATTTTTTTGGAGTGAAAAGGCAAGAATTGGAACTCTTTTTCCAAAGGTTAAGGTTTTAATCAAATTTTCACCAACTTGCAACAAAATGGCAAAACACCTTTTTGGACTTGGTTTGTCCCTTTCCCCTTTTGGTTCCTTTTGAAAAAGGTTTGACATCCTTTTTGGTAAGTAAGATTTTTGGGAGGTCCTTTGTCTATTTGTCTCTTTGGTGTTGTATTGAAACTAATTCCAGGACAAAAACAAGACTTTCACCTCTCTCTTTCTTTCTCAAATCAAACACACCTTTTGTTGAACATTCACCTCAAGAACATTATGAACAACAATAAGAACACTTATGAACAACAACAACATTCAAGCCGTCCAACCCTTCAACAACGCTAAATAAAGCTCAAATCTTTGACCTTAGACTCAAGTGTGCTAGGGAAACAACAATATAACACACGAAACTACTAAGACATGCAAAAATAACACCTAAATCTAGACACTTCTCGGCCAAACACAAGTCACCAGATAACTCCCTTTTTTTATTTTCAAATAGAAGAGCCCAAGATTGGTGGTGTAAGAACACGACCAGCCTTAACTATGATACCAATGATACCAAACGGTATATACAACACCAAAACAGTCTGAAAACAACCCATAATAACAAGCCTTTACCCGCAACAACAAGTCAATAACACGATACGAGAAGCAAACATAAACTTAAAAAGAGTAAAAGATAGCTAATTTGACACAAAGAGAACCCATTAGGTAGCAAATAAAGAGTGTATCAAACTCTAAAACCTCTACAAAACAAGTTAACAAGAACCATATTCTTACGGGAGCACAAGAGGAACTCGGTTCACTCAAGCACTCTCGTTTCTAGTCATTTCACAATACAAGTGAAACCTTTCACTTGTGAAGCTCAAATGTTTGGTGGTCTAATATCTTCTTAAGAGGAAATATGATGTTCAAATGTTACAAGTGTTTTCAAGAAAATGACTAACTAAGGAACAAGTCTAAAGAAACACCTTAAATAGTCTATTACAAAAAGGATGGCAAAAAGACCCCTTTGCCCTTAATGAAGGGGTGAAGGGTGTGGAGTTTTTGGGGAAGCCTTGGGGTGTATTTTGAGCACCTAAGGTCAACCCCTACATGTCAAGATGTACAGTCCCCTGGGAGAGTTCGCAACAAGCTCAACCACGTTTATTTTTATAAGCACGCCTTGAATTCTTTGTAGTTCCCGAGCTTGGCTTCTAGTAAATGGTCTCAAGCTCGTGACACCTGTATCAAGAACTAGGTTCAAGGATATCAAACATAGTTGTGATTGACAAGTTCAATATTGTCAATATACCCAACCCATTATCATGATGTAGACAATGTTTAGTAAACAAGGATAAGGCTTGTAGTGTGAAGCCTTTTAATGATTATCTAAATTTGACAAGTTTGACCAAATAGTTTAACCTATAGGATTGAACGTTTAGAAATTACCTATGTGGGTGAAGTGGAAGATGCTTCAAGGAGAATATTAGCAAAGGCATATTCTGTAAGCTCTCATAAAGCCAGGATGTGTTCATGGATGAAATGAACAAAATCGTGAGAACCGTAAATGGTAAAAGGCTGGTTATGTGACATGTGTTGCCTAGATGTATATTAAAACTTGATGGTTCAAAGATATCAAATCTACCGATTGACCAAGTGCATTCGATGTATGTTCACTACGGAAAGTTCAAAGGAAAATCCACTTATCCAGATGCGATCAGTCTTTGCATGCTTATCACATACTTATTCATAAAGTTTTATAAAGATTATCCATTCCTATTCATATGGGGAATTGTTGTATTTAATTGGTGTAAATAAAAATGGAGGGAAAGTGTACTCAATTAAAGAAAGTATACCTCTCCCACATTGGTGGGAGAAAGTAACTTAAATGTGTTTTTATTGAGTAACAATCCTTCAAGTAGATAGTGAGAAAAGAACAAAGAGGTGACTCACACCGTCGTCATCATCACTCGCTCAGCTCGACTTCAGCTTCGGATCTGGATCTATGGATCGTAGGTAGTCTTGACATGGCTTCAGTATAATGGCCATAATGTTTTACTCCGACATTAGACTATGACAAAAATTCATACGTTGGAAAGCTAAGGCTCGGTTTTGGATTTTGATACAAGATTGATCAAGAACACACAAAACATACACACTCAAAATAATCCACAAGTTAAAGAGAACCGAGGACTCTTTGAGTGACCCCTCTTAGATTCAAGATCTACAACAAGAACGCAACGTAAAGAGGTGATTAATACCTATTTTCAGCGGATAACAAACTATATTAACAACACGAGAATGAAGAACACGAAGAACAATAACAATATTATTAAGAACAACAAACACATGGCTACAAGAAACAAAGGGATAGATAGATAGACTACACAAAGATGTAATCTTAAGAACTCAAGAGCCTATTCCACTCTTGGACCCTTAACACCACACACAATGATTCACCTATATCTTACATTGAAACAAGAGGGACCTCGATCTCCCAAGCATCTGACATTTCCAAGCTTGAATTCAACATGAGTGATTCCACACTCTATTTGATTTCCCTAGTTACTATGTTTCGGCCAAGAGGCCATTCTCTCAAGAGAGGGTGTTTCAATGTTACAACTTTAAATATTCAATCAGAACTAAGTAGTAAATGACCTAACATATTCTATTTATAGTAGGTTACAAAAATAATGTGAAATGTCCAAAAGACCCCTTAGTTAAATACTTCACTTTTGGTTCCCTTGGAGTGTAGAATGTGGAATATTTTTGGAGACTATTTAGGACCTCCTTTGCACTTCATTTGAACACTCCAAGTCTCGGGTTCAATACATCTCACATATGTTCACCTTCACAGTCGTATTCATATCAAAGAAGTGAAAATAAAGTGTTCTTGTGTTTAGTGTTCTTGGCCGAGAACTTGTTGCTCATTGTTGTTGTTGTTTTGGACAAGAGTTTATGACTACATCTAGTAGAAATTTATTTGTCTAGTGTGTTTCTTACGTTGGTTTCTTTCTCACTAAAACAAAAGTGTCTAGATCTAAAGTTGAGCTTATAATATTGACCTTGTTGTTGTAAACTTGAAGTGGCCGTGTGTTGTCGTTCAAGGTTGGCTGTGTGTTGTGCTATGTTGTTGAAGAGTGGAGGATGTTTTTGATGTGTTTTTGAAAAAAATTGTTGTTCTTCATTTTATTCTTCACCTCATCTCATATCTGGATCACTAAAAAAGTGTAAACTAGATCCAAACAGGTGTAAGACAAAGATGTAAAGTTTGTTTGTGAGAAGATTTGAGCCCATCACCTCCTAGACTTGACATCTACTTTCCACCCACTTTTCGTTAAATCAAGGGCCTTGTTTTGTGGAACTAATACAAGTCAAGTCTCACCATTTTGAGATTGAATTTGAAAAAAGATCAAGACTTGTATTTTTCCTCCCTTACCAATTGTCTTCCATTCCAAATTGTGTGAAGATTAAAATTTCAAATCTGTGACAAAAGATTGTGTGGGATCGAGACCAATTTCATGCTGCCACATCACCCTAATTGCTGTTCACCATCAAAGATCAAATTTGGATTTCCTAGTTTCTAATTATTGATTCTTGGTTTCATTAGTTAATCCTAGAACTAATTAACAAACTAGTAAACTCCTACTAGATTGTCAATTAGTCCTTTGCATCCATTATTTGTGTCTACGTTTCTTTTGTGCTTTTGTCTTTTTTTATAAATCGTAGTACTTCTTGGTTTAAGTTCGAACATCATTTCCTTGAGTCTTCAAACAAAGAATTCATTCCGACCAAGGAGTAGACTTACCCCTCGACTCATCATGAACTACAAGCCGACTTGCAACACTCGTGAATCCAAGTGTGAGATGATCAAGTGTGTGAGAGTGTGGTGAGGTTGTTTCAAACTAACTTGTGTTTTGCTTCGTAGGCTTGTTCTTTTCTTTTCTTTTCTTTTTTTAGGTGCAATTACAATGGAATCCGGGGCTGAAAGTGCTATTTTGTCTAAACTTGAAGACATTACTCGTCAATGAGAAGTGATAAATGAAAGGTTGGATCATATGGGAGTTCCAAGGGAGCAAGTGGGCTTCCCGGACACATGTCAAGATGAATACCGTAGCTGTTGTGAGCTACGAGGTAAAAATTCTATCCCTTACACTCCTATGAATGTAGTTGTGATTTTACCTAGTGTAGGAGTGCATGAGTCTTCATTTTGTGATACTCTTGATATTTTTAGGTTGCATGAGGACCAAAATCTTGTTGTAGGTACGTAAGTACTAGTTGATCCTTTAGATGATGAAATTGATTCTCCTCGTAAGAATGATTTGTATCCATCTAGTGCTAGCACTTACAACTTGACTAAGGTTTTATTACCAAGTAACAAGAGTATTCACACACTAGTTGAACCTTGTGAAAAACAAGGTGAGTCTATATTAGTATGTGAATTGCCAACAACTAGTGAGGGTGAGCAAAATGATCAACCGGGCGTAGATGATATTGATTTACTTGAATGTTTAGAAAAACTGAGTTGTGATTGTCCTTGTGAAAATGATTTTGATTGTGGTCCTTTGGATGCCCGTGATGGTTTGTATGTATGTGAGGACTGCTCTTGTGAAAGAGAAGGTGATATGTGCTTAGAAATGCCATCTACTTCTTCTTTCTGTGTTTTTTATGTTGGACATATTTCTAGTGGAGATTTTGAAACTAGTAGTAAATGTATCGATGAGAATTCTTTATTTGAAGTTGACTTATGGAACACCTTCTCAACCCTCTTTTTGTTCATGATATTTCCAATGATGATAAAGAAGGCTTGCTTAATTTTGAGGATGATACCCTAGGAGAAAGTGAGAGTGGCCGAGGTCTAAGCCCTTGTTTACGTCTCCCATTTGACCCCGGTAACTTCTAGGGTGTGAAGGACGGATAGTTGTTGTTAGGTCCAATTGTTTAAATAAAATTGCTATATGTGTTGCGTGGACTTTGATTTCAATTAGAGTACCACCCCTTGATGGTGATTCCTTTCGTCAACTTCTTTGTAATATTTTTGCTAAGTTCCCCGTGATTACAACAAAGGATGTGTGGTTATACATTAAATGTGTACCTCCTTGGCATGTTGATTTTGTTTATTGTGCTAACTCTAACCCTCATGTCATGAGGATGTGGTGCTTGGTTGTCTTCTCTTTGTGCTTGCAAGGTTTGGATTCAAGGTTGAATCCTTTTCAAGAAAGGAAGGATAATACTAGTACGACCACGAAGGTGGATATATGTGAGATGTATTGAACCCGAGACTTGGAGTGTTCAAATGAAGTGCAAAGGAGGGCCTAAATATGCTCCAAAAATAGTCCACATTCTACACTCCAAGGGCACCAAAAGTGAAGCATTTGACTAAGGGGTCTTTTGGATATTTCACACTATTTTTGTAACCTACTATAAATAGAATATGTTAGGTCATTTACTACTTAGTTTTGATTGAATATTGAAAGTTGTAACATTGAAACACCCTCTATTGAGAGAATGACCTCTTGGCCGAAACATAGTAACTAGGGAAATCAACTTGAGTGAGATCAAGGTACCTCTTATTTCAACGTAAGAGATAGGAGAATAATTGTGTGTGGTGTTAAGGGTCCAAGAGTGGAATAGGCTCTTGGGTTCTTAAGATTACATCTTTGTTTAGTCTATCTATCTATCCCTTTGTTTTTTGTAGCCGTTTGTTTGTTGTTCTTAATAATATTGTTATTGTTCTTCGTGTTTTTCATTCTCGTGTTGTTAATATAGTTTGTTGTCCACTGAAAATAGGTGTTAATCATCTAATTACATTGTGTTCTTGTTGTAATCTTGAATCCAAGAGGGATCACTCAAAGGGTCTTTGATTCTCTTCAACTTGTAGACTGTTTTTAGTGTGTGTTTTGTGTGTTCTTCGTCGATCTTGTATCAGCTTTGTATTTGGATCTATGAACCCTAGGTTAGGGTCGTAGGTAGTCTTGACTGAGCTTCAGTATAATGGCCATAACTTCTTACTCCGCTACCGGATTAAGGCCAAACTTGATGCGTTGGAAATCTAATTCAATCATCTATCATTTGGTGGGTCCTGAGATAAAAAACACTATATAATCTAGGAGCTATTCTCATTTGAAGTTGATTCTAGCAAGACACTTCATGAGAAATAATCAATCGGTAAGGGAAGTTTTGACTTGGCTAATAGTTTGGAGTTACTTGAGGCCTTAATACATCTATAAATCACTTCCAATACTACAAAGACATAAAGTTTGTTTTCACATGTACTTACATTTTAGACAATGTTGAGTGCACAAAGGTTTTAAAGTTTTTGGGGTGTTACAATAATCCACCAATGTTCATGTGGTAGTAATTCTATTTCTCGATTATGAAAACAAAACTTGTTTGTGGGAACCAAAATTTACTATTCCCTTCAGGGAGAAAATTTTGTATCCTAATGTTTTTCAACTAAAGGTATGTTCGATATTGACGAAAATATTATTCATGGAAGAATAACTTTCAAAAAATAAGTAAGTTTCATATTTATTTTCTTGTGTTCGATACATGAGCAAAATATATCATCCTAATATTATGTATATATAAACTAGACAATTATTATGAGGGAATCCACGAGAGAGTGGGGCTACAGATAAGATATGTCAGAGGGTGAGACGGACACAATCTCCTCCATAGATACTTCACTTGGTCTGGCAATAGGAGAATTTATCGAAATGCTAATAGTGACCACTTCATATTGCACCATTCTTCAATTTATATATCTACGTTGGAAATTAAACACTTTTGAAAGAATCACATTCATATATATATTTTCAAGCAACTTTATACTATTTTGATTAATATTTGTATATTAGGATTATGCCAATATCAAACACTAAATTTTAACTTGTTCCACTGTATGAATGCATTAACTGCTAAATTGTAAAATAAATATGAATATCCAATGGAGCTAACTGAGGAATTTAACAAAAAAGTTAACATAAAGTATTACTAACTACCAACTTCCACCTTTTACGTGAATCTAAAACCAAAAAACCAAAAGAGTAATGACTAAGCTAAGATTCGATCATGCTTCACCCTTGATGATGAGTGCAATAATTCCTCAGTTTGCTTCGAAAACTTGGAATTTTGAAGAGCGTGAGCCCCTTATAAAAGCAATCATCTGAAATACTTGAAATGGCTAAGCAACATTGTGTGGATAATGAAACTTTACCTTTGATAAAAGAAGTGATTAGGCCCGGTACACAACCATTCACCTTGATAGAAACCATAGAGAAAGAAGTCGGTGGAGCCGCATGTGGTGGATGAGTCATGTGAGGTGAAGGAATTATATAATCAGCAGGGGTGGAGCCACATGCGGTGGCTGAGTTGGTAAAGTCACATGCAATGGAGGAATCCCATTATCAATCGGAGATGAGTTGGTGGTGATGGTTTTATTGGGTGGTGTTTGTAACGACGCCACCATCCAATTGAAGGTACATCATAAGGGTGATGATGATACCACCACCATCGGGGTGGATGATGATGATGCCACTATGATAGAGTTGCTGAAGTACCATACAACTTGTTGTTTTCTCTTTTGAGTTCCCTTGCCGTGGTAGTACAGATGCCCATGCAAACACCTAACAATAGAATAACACAAAATAATATGCTCCTTCTGGCTCAAGTATAACATACACTTCTCTCTATCCCTCATAATTTTCATGCCAAAAATCTTCGTTGATGCTCCTAGATCCTTCATCTCAAACTCCTTGCTGAGCTGCGCTTTGACTTTTATTATCTCTCTCATATCATTTGCTACAATGAACATATCATCAATATACAAGAGAAGATACATGAACGAACCATTACTTACCTCCTTGAAGTAGACATAACTATCATAACTACTCCTCCAAAACATATGGGAGGTCATAAAAGAGTCAAACCTATTATACCATTGCCTGGGAGACTATTTTAATCCATAAAAGAGACTTTTTCAGTAAGCATACATAGTCCTCCTTTCCTGAGACTATAAAATCCTCTGGTTGCTGCATATAGATATCCTCCTTAAGTTCTCCATGTAAGAATACAGTTTTAACATCCAACTGCTCAAGCTCAAGATCATGCATGACCACAATACTAAGCAAGGCTCGAATCGAACCATGCTTTACAATCGGAGAAAACACATCTGTGAAGTCAACACCTGGAACCTGACTATAACTTTTAGCAACTAGTCTTGCTTTGTACCTAGCATCTTCAACTCCTGATGTTCCTTCTTTTTTTTTGAATACCCACTTGCAACGGACAACTTTCTTATCTTTAGGCAATCTTACCAAATCCCATGTGCCATACTTATGAAGTGATTCCATCTCCTCCTACATAGCAATCATCCATCAACCGAAATCATCGCAACTAACTGCCTTTGAGTAAGAAGAAGGTTCTTCACCAGAATCAATACCTTCTGCTACATTCAATGCATGAGCAACCTAGTTAGCTTCAACATAATTATGAGGAGGTCTAATATCTTTGCCTATCTTTAGCAATAGAATATTGTGGCATCACTGGTGGTGAAGAAGAAATAGTATCACTCTGTATCTCCGGGCTAGACTGAGAAGTATGCACTGGTGTAGACTCTGCTCCAATTTGCAATTCAACATCGGTAAATGATTTTATCTAATTCATCTCACTAAGCTCACCTGGAGGTGAAATACTAGATTCAGAAGGATCCCAAAGCATGGTATTTTCATCAAACACAACATCCCTGATAATTATAATCTTTCTAATTTATGGACACCAAAGCTTATAACCTTTAACACCAGGCTTATAACACATAAATAAGCACTTGATAGATCTAGGTTCCAACTTTCCATTATCAACATGAGCATATCCAGGACATCCAAATATCTTCAAACCAGATTAACTAGTAGGAGTACAAAACCATACCTCTTGTGGAGTCATTTTATCAATTGCAATTGAGGGAGAGCGGTTAATAAGAAGGCAAGCTGTGGAAGCAGCTTTAGCCCAAAAAGACTTGGGTAAAACAGCATTAGAGAGCATACAACACACCTTCTCCATTATAGTCTTATTCATTTATTCGGCCACACCATTCTGCAGCGGAGTATGACGAACTGTCAAGTGCCTCACAATTCCTTCTAACTTGCACAAAGCATTAAATTCATTAGAACAGAACTCTAAACCATTATCAATCCAAAGGCGTTTTACTTGATTCTCTGTCTGCTTTTGAATCATAGTCTTCCACTCTTTGAAAGTAGGCAACACATCATTCTTTTGCTTCAGAAAGAACACCCAAACTTTTCTGGAATAGTCATCAATAATAGTCAATAAGTAATTAGTGCCTCCTTTAGAAGGTACTTTAGTAGGACCCCAGAGATCAGAATGAATGTAATCAAGTGTGCCCTTAGTTAAGTGGATGCCTTTAGTGAATTTGACTCTCTTTTGCTTCCCAAAATGCAGTGTTCACAGAACTCTAATTTGGTAATACTCTACCCATAAAAATTCCTCTTCTTCTTAGTTCAACCATCTCATTTTCACTCATATTCCCCAGGCGCATATGCCAAAGTTTAGCTATGTCACTTTCTGAAGAGAAAAGGTAGAGACAGCCGTATCACCTATAACAGTAGAGCCTTGCAAGACCTATAAATTTGCAGACTTTCTCTATCCTTTCATCATAATAAGAGAACCTTTAGTAACCTTCAAGACTTTACCTTCACCAGTGTACCTATAATCATTCGAATCAAGGGTACTCAAGGAAATAAGATTTCTCTTCAGGTCTGGGACATACCGCACATCACCAAGTGTCCTCACAACCCTATCAAACACCTTGATCTTAATTGTTCTAATACCAGCTATCTTACAAAGTGTGTTATTTATCATCAACATAGCACCTTTAGAGACTGTTTCATATATTATAAACCAATCCTGATTACAACACATATGAAACGTGTAAGTTGAATCAAGAATCCAATCCTCACAGGGTTTGGAGTTACCATCAAAAACTACCAAGAGTTCTCCATCACTACCGCTATCTTCCACAAAACTGGCTTCATCAGACTTCTTTGGTTGGTTTTCCTTTGGTTTTGGAGCTTCGCTTTTCTCTCTATTCTGTAGCTTTCAACACTCAGATTTGATATGGCCCTTCTTCTTATAGGAATTACATATTTTGTTTCTATTTAAGGATTTTGACCTATTCTTATCATCACCCCTAGAATTCATCTCACGAGTCTTTCCTCTTTGAATAATGAGACCATCTCCTTGAGTCTCTGACCCATTCACAAGATACTTTATCTTCTCCTTAGAGAACAATGCATCATAGACTTTATCAACCATCAGGTTATCACGACTATATAAAATTATATCCCTAAAGGTCGTGTATGATGCAGCAGCGAACACAACAAAATCAACCTAGATCTTCCTCATTGTACTTAACCTCCAGTGTCTCTAAATCAGAGATAATTTTTTTAAATACAGATAGGTGATCCTCTAAGGACACACCCTCAGACATGTGATGGGAATAAAGTGGTTGCTTGAGATGCAACTTACTTGTTAGGCTCTTCATCATACACAATAATTCCAGTTTCAACCATAATGCAGCAGCTGTGGTCTCTTTCAAAACATCCTATAGAATCTGATTAGATAAATAAAGGTGGATTTGAGATAGAGCCTTCCGATCCTTATGTCATTTGTCCTCGTCTGTCTACGATAAGGGCATATTCTTAAACCCTAATAAAGCATCGTCCAAATCCATTTATGCGAGCACAACCCGCATCTTAACCTTCCATAATGAAAATCTGATGTTGCAATCCAATAATAAAATATCATACTTTGTGGTTGCCATCCCCGAGAAAACAATCGAACATGCTCTAATATTAATTTGTTATGATTTGGATGGAGTAAGAAAACCACAAGTAAAAGAAAACAAGAATAACACACATATTTGCGTGGAAACCCTTGCGGGAAAAACCACGAATAAAGGCAGAGGATGTTTCACTATAATGAAAGGAGAGAGTACAATATGGAGAATGAGTATTTTCCGAATACACAAAATAGCCCACTAAATGCACTTATATAATATGTGCATACAAATAAGTCCTAGGCCCAAAAATATAAAGGTCCACAAGCCTATCGGCCTGATCCCTATGCTACCACCACAGACCCCATTGAAAATCACAAACATGGGTCGCACCATAAAATTTTCTGCACCGGATCAACAAAATTTGGGTCACAACTCTAACAATGCAGAATTCTCAAATTTTGCAGTAATTCATATGATTTAATGAGTTTTGCAAAAGTTTAAGATTATTCATGATCTAGAGTGATTTTGTAGGTTTTCAAGCAAAGTTATGTAAAGAATTAATTTAATTGACAAAGATAAAGAAATTCTAGATTTGCTAGTGAACTTATTTAAAACATGCTAAGAGTAGTTTGAATTGAGAGGAACAATAGAACTTATAGAATACATGAAGGGACAGTTCAACATACCTCTAAACATTAAAAAACTTGAGATCAGAATTAAGAGGAGATGAGAATTTATTTTGTTGAACCAATTCTCTTGAGATTGTTGTCGTAGAACTTGATAAGAGGTAAGGGATATTTAATGATGTAATAGAGTAAAACTGATAGAGTATGTGACATGTGAAATTCATAGAGAAAGGGATGTCTGAAGCAGATGGAGAAGGAGATGTGTGAAACTGATGGAGCAGGAGAAGTTTTTAACGTGTTAAGCTTATGAGAAAAAGGAAGATTTGTAATGTGTGAAACTGATGAAGGAAAACAATTTTAAAGCATGATGGATGATTTAAAAAACATATGAAACTGATAGGGAAAGGAGAGTAAAACTAATAGGGAAAATAGTTTTAAAACTTGATGGATGATTAAAGAGTTTTAATCATTTGATACGTGTGAAACAAAGGTTAAAATCTCCTTTCCCTATAAGTTTCATACGTGTTTTTAATCATCCATCATGTTTTAAAACTCTTTTCCTTCATCAGTTTCACACGTTGCAAATCTTCTTTTTCCTCATCAGCTTAACACATTAAAAACTTCTCTTGCTCCATCAGTTTCACACATCTCCTTCTCCATTAGCTTCAGACATCCCTTTCTCCATGAGTGTCACATGTCCCATACTCCATCAGTTTTACTCCATTCCATCACTAAATATCCCTTTACCTCTTCTAAAGTGTTGCGACAACAATCTCAAGAGAATTAGTTCAATAAAACAAATTCTCATCTCCTCTTAATTCTGATCTCAAGTTTTTTAATGTTTAAATGTATGTTGAACTGTCCCTTCATGTATTCTGTAAGTTCTATTGTTCCTCTCAATTCAAATTAATCTTAACATCTTTTAAATAAGTTCTCTGGAAAATCTGAAATTTCTTTATCTTTGTTAATTAAATTAATTCTTTACATAATTTTTCTGGAAAATCACTCTCGATCATGAATACTCTTTAACTTTTGCAAAACTCATTAAATCCTATGGATTACTGCTAAATTTGAGAATTCTGCATATATCATGAAACTATTGGAATCCATAAAATTGTGATTATTGATTTATGATTTAGAATTTGACTCTAATACAAATACGTTCAACTTAGGAACTTGGTTGTTGATGGGCTGCTTGTTTTGTAGTTTATGATGACTCTCTATTGATTTTTTTGTAACCAAAGGATACCAATTTTTAGTTGTCTTGCTAAGATAAATCTTCAATGATAACTATTTAGACAGAAGAATAGTTCCCTATTCTTGAATTGGGCGAACCTTTTGATACATATATGCCCCTCATGCTCCAAATTCAAAAAAGAAGAAGTAATTATTTTTAGAATTGTATGATTCAAACAAAATAAGCAAATCACAAGTAAAAGTAAAACAATAACAACACACAGATTTATGTGCAAACCCTTGCGAGGAAAAACCACGAGCAGAGGCAGAGAAATTTCACTATGAAAGTAGAGGAGTACAATATGGAGAATGACGTAATTTTTTGAATGACCAAAATTGACCCATTAATTTCACTTATATAGTATGTGCGTAAAAATAAGTCCTAGGCCCAAAAACATAAAGGTCCATCAGGATCAATGGTTGGCTCTGAGATCGTGCCTATCGGCTCGATTCCTACACTACTACCACAGACCCCATTAAAAATCACAAACATGGGTCGCACCGTGAAACTTTCAAGGCCGAACAAACAAAATTCGGGTCACAACTATAACAATCTCCATCTTGACACGAATTCTAATTCAGAACTTAAATCCATTTCAATACAAACTCTCTACCTCTTCCACAAAATCCCTTAAGGGTACATCTTAATAGCTAACACTAACCAAGTCTAAGCAATGCTCAAACTTGACACTTGGTAGTGTCTTGGTCATCATATCAGCAGGTTTATTATGGGTACTAATTTTACTTACCAAAATATCACCACAAGCTATAATTTCACGCACAAAATGATACCGAACATTAATGTGCTTTGTCCACTTGTGTAATATCTGATCTTTCATAAGGAAGATATCACTCTGACTATCACAAAAGATCATAGTAATTTATAAGTTTTTTCTAAGTTCACCAAATAGACCCTTCAACCAAATAGCTTCCTTGAAAGCCTCTGTAATAGCCATGTACACTGCCTCATTAGTTGACAAAATAATTGTAGTCTGTATAGTAGCTTTCCAACTAATAGCACAACCACCAATGGTGAAAACATAGCCTGTAAGGGATCTCTTTTTCCCCCAATAAAAATATGCAAAGGCATCAAATGAGCTTCATAGTAATCCCTAGGAAAACATGTATGCACGAAACATGAGATAATGAAACTTGACATCAACATAATCTTGGCATGTGTTTAATGGCATATGATTGCAATATTTGGTTTTGAATTAGATAACGAATCAAGATTTAGGTTCTATCCTTTGAACTAAGTAATCTAAGGTACGTGGAGTTTTCCTAAAACTACATGGGCATGGTGAAATTATTTTGACTAAGTTGTTGAGGTTGAAAGATCATGAATTTATAAAGGGTTTTGAATTTACATTAACAATTATGGTTTGTGAACCCTTTTGATATTAATATTTTGGTCTTGATGCCTTTCTCATAAACTTGATGTTTTTTCACATATATATATGTATGCGTTTGGACTTTTAAATATGAATTGAGAGCATGAATATTTATACTCCCTCTCTAGTTATAATCCTTTGGTTTTTACGTTCTACAAATTAATAAATTCCACTTTTTGAAGCATGATATTTCTCTTGGCTATTGCTAAATGATTTGAGATTGATAGTGAACTAAAGATATGGTGTTTTACTTGTTGATAAATGATGAAGATGTCTAATGAAATAATTGCATGATTCACTATAAAGTAAGTGATCACCACATGATTAAGAGTTTAAAAGCGAGAATCTTTGCATGGTTTGCCATATGTTTTGAAAGATGAATCTTCTTGTACCGATTGAATATTTTGGTGGTCTGAGCATTGTTTTTCAATGAAGGAATTGTGTATGATAATTATGGCTTAGATATATGACTTGTGAGTCTTGGTACGATGATACCAAACGGATAAATGCCATAGCAAATTCAGAATAGACTAAAAATACAAATTTTACTCAACTTTTTTTAGATTTTAAATTCAGAAAGATGCATGTTTAGTAAAGGTTAAAAATGGGCTTAAAGAGAGTTAGATAGTTACCTGAAGAAAGTACGAGTTGAAAGACTCTGTGCTAGAAACCGTGATTTGCTGACACGGGATTATGGTACCCTGCTTTATGATCTTGTGTACCTTGATTCATGTTGTCCCCAATTTGGGACTATGGTTAGGAGCCCTGCTTTATGATATTGTTCTCTACCATTACATGTTGATTTGATTGGGGATTTTGGCACCCCACTGTGTGATCTTACGTGTCCTCCTTATAGATACTCCAATCTTTGCGGTAAACTTGGATTGGGGGCTTGGCCGCTGAGTTAAGGGTGGATTCCATATAGCCCATAAAATTACAGATTGTATAGTGTACCATATATCTCATAAGTAACTTAAAGAGAGGTTCACGATTTCAAAGAAATATTTCAAAGTCTTTAAAGTATGCCTATGTGTTTTCATATATTATATGTAAAATATTTTATTAACTGCTCTCACTTATGTTATATATAAATACATTATTTTGGATTGCTCTGTGTACCAGTACATATGTATTGACCCCCTATATCTCAGAATCTGAGGCACATTCCTGCGGTCCCATTCAGCAGTAGACCTGTGTGTGTCAGAAGTTACAGTTGGTGAGCCTTCTCTATTCTGGAAGGCCTGATTTTCAAATTTCTTTGTTCTTTCTATTTTATGGTCTACTGGGACCTTATCCCAATTTTTAGACAGATGATGGTTTTCATGTTATTAGAGATTTTGTAGACTAGTGTCATGTAGTTTGAATATTGAGTACTTACTTTTGAATTGTCCAGTTACTTATGAGATTGGACATGTTTTCGTCATGTTATCTTTCCGCATTTATATAAATTGTATGATCATTGTGCGTGATTTCCATACAGATATAGACACTCGGTCCTCATGGGTTGAGATGCTTGTCGCGGCCAGGGGGCCTCGACTCGGGTCATGACAAAAGAAAAGGAGTTATTACAGCAAATGATATGTCCTCTTCTTCACAACCATTCATACCTGTCTTCAATGGTGAGAAGTATAAGTTTTGGAGTATCAAGATGGAGACTTTGTTTAGGCCTTAAGAATTGTGGGACATAGTCGAAGATGGCTTCGTTGATGTACAAGAGCTGGATGCAAAAGAAGAAAGGAGATTAAAAGAAATCAGAAAGAAGGACGCCGAAGCTTTGTTCCATATTTGGCAAGTTGTTCATGAGACAATTTTCTCAATAATTGTAGCAGCCACTATCTCAAGAGATGCTTGGCTGATTTTGAAAATTGAGTTTCAAGGTTCCTCAAAGGTAATCACTATGAAACTACAATCTCTTCGTCGTGATTTTCAAACATTGTTCATGAAAAAAAAGTGAGTTTGCATAAGATTTTTTATCGAGAGTTAGCAGAATTGTAAGTTAAATGAAATCATTTGGTGAAGCGGTAGGCGATAAAATTATAGTTTCAAAAGTTTTAAGAAGTTTACCTTCAAAGTTTGATAATGTGGTTGCATCCATAGAGGAATCAAAAGACTTATTCGTGTTTTTATTTAATTAACTAATGGGTGCTTTGCAATCTCATGAGTCACAGATTAATAAGTCAATAGAGAGGACTGAAAAAAAAGCTTTTCAAGTGAAGAAAGAGCCTTAAATTCAGAATGAGAAGTCACTGGAATAAAGAGTACAAGTACGTGGCAGAGGATCTTTTAGAGCTAGAGGGCGTGGTAGAGGTAGAAGCCAATCTAAGAGAACAAATAGCTGCAGAAGTGGAGTGCAATATTACAATTGTCACAGGTTTGGACATATAGAAGATAACTGCTGGTACAAAAATGATCAAGCTGGTTATGCCGAGGAAGAGAAAGAAGAAAGCATGCTTTTCATGGCTCGCTCTACCACCATAGATCATAAGACTAATGTTTGGTTTATTAATAGTGGATGCTCCCATCACATGACTAGTGAAAGAAAAGGGTTCAAAGTGTTAGATGAGACCAAAAAGTGGTGAATTTGTCTTGGAGATAAGGAAATTTAAGTTGAAAGTGAAGGTACTATTGCTGTCCAAACTAGTTGTAACACCCTGAACTTTCGAGCGAAAGATAAACCCATTGGACCACTCTTTATATGTACTTATACTTTAATCTAGAAAATTTATTGTATCTAGGTGTAAAGGTCATGTCTTAAGCGTACGGTCTTGGATATGAATTAAGAGTATAAGAAATCTCTAAATAAATTTGAGTTGAAAGGTCCTGATTAAGTTTTTATACAGATTCATACAAGGATCAAACTTAAACTAGTATTTATCCTAGAATACTTAGAGTTATGTGACCCACTACCTATCAAATTAAAGATTTTTGAATCTTCTTTCTAGCACCACTGACAGCTCATAAATTTGAGTCACAAGTAAAATATTGCGGGCGTTTTGCTATGAACTATCAGAACAGCCTACTAGACAATAATTTTCTATTCATTTCTTATCTTTTGTCATTCCTGGAGGGGTGATTTCGTTCATTCCTTTTCCAATACCACCAATACCTTTTAAAAACTCTTTGTTCATCAGTTTTAAATGTTCTTTAGCCCTTAACACCTCTCTCCTTTCTCTCAAACTCAAGCTTAAGAAATCCAAATAAACTCATGCCCTATGTTGTGATGATTATGATCCCTAGAACTCGTGTGCAATGTCATTCTATGTCAATTTTTATTATCTCACGCTTCATGTTTGCTGTTTCACTAGGGTTATCATGAAGATCATTTGATGCCTTTGCATATTTCGTTAAGGAAAAATTCTCAAAAGCGAGGTTATATTCTTTATATATTCTACACTTTTAGAGATTTTCAAGTGAAGGAAGAGCCTCAAATTCAGAATGAGAAGTCATTGGAACAAGGAGTAAAAGGACGTGGCAGAGGATATTTTAGAGTTAAAGGGCGTGGTAGAGGTAGAAGCCAATCCAGGCAGACAAATAACTGCAGAAGTGGAGTGTAATGTTATAATTGTCACTGGTTTTGACATATAGAAGGTAACTGCTGGTACAAAAATGATAAAGATGGTTATGTCGAGGAAGAGGAAGAAGAAAGCATGTTTTTCATAGATCTCTCTGCCACCATAGATCATAAGACTGATATTTGGTTTGTTGATAGTTGATGCTCTCATCACATGGCTGGTGAAAGAAAAGGGTTCAAAGTGTTAGATGAGACCAAAAAGTGGCGAATTTGGCTTGGAGATAAGGAAATTCAAGTTTAAAGTGAAGGTACTGTTGTTGTATAAACTAGTTGTAACACCCTGAACTTTTGGACAAAAGAAAAACCCATTGGAAATCCAAGAGGATTGGATTAAGAAATACAAAAGGATTGGCTAGGAACCAAGCTTTATTTCCTCCTTATGATCACTAAGTTCTTCTGACGATTTGTGGTGTCTATGACTACTCCATTAATGTTTCTTTTGGGATTTGTTTTTTCGTAGTTCCATATACTCTCATTCTAATTAGGTTGCAAAAACTTCCATGTCCTTGTCAAAGAATAGAGATTCTTTCAGCAAGTTGTTTGGGAAATTCTTGGATAAACTCTCAACTTCATGAATATTCCAAAAGTTGAATGAATTTCACTAACCCTTATGTATTGTTGAAAGCCTCGTGAATCTAGGAAATTATGATACTCATGATATTTGTGAAAATTATGAATCTTGTGGTTAATTTGTATAATGATTTGAATTATAGGATGAATGATGTTAAACTCTATTGAATTCCTAATGTATGAACTTGATAAATGATGAATTTTGTGATGATTTTTAAGATCTTAACCATGAACCACTCTTGTTATTTTCTTTCAACAAAAAGCTATTGTACTATCATAACTTGAAACCCCCATTATTTTTATATGAACCGTGAATCCTATAATATTTTCTTGAATGAATCCAATTTGAACACTTGATAAATGATGGATTTTTCGTAATCCCTAATGAACTCCTTTCGTTCCTCATAACTAAAAGGTGTAAATTCTTAATTATTTTTCTATAGCATAATAACATGAATTTCCACACTTTTGAGATATGATTCACCCTCAACAAGAATACTTTAAGTTACTCTATAATTCACCTAAATGGAGAATCGGCCTTTACGGAGTTTCCAATTCGCGATGCACACTCATTTTTAAGGCCAAAAAACATCCCCATCTCATCCCATAACACCTAGATATGGTTTACCATCTATATAGGGATCCCATGGATCATTTTTAAGGCATTACTAGAGCGTTAAAAACACGGGGTGTTACATTATCTCTCCCTTGGAATCATTCATCCTCGAATGATGGGTAGGAACTTATTGAGGCTCTAAAAGTATGGAATAAAGAACGTAACCTCGCGTTGGACATTTTTCCTCAAAAAAAATGGAAAGGCATGAAAAGAGCTTCATGACAACCCCTAGTGAATCGTGTAAGCACGAGCGCGAGATAATGAGAATTGACATAGAAATGACCTTGAATATAAGTTCTAGGGATCATAATCATCACCACATAAAGCATGTGTTTATTTGGAGATCATAGGTATTGATTGGCATCGATACTCGACATGAGATAAGGTTTCGCGGGAGATAGGACTAGAGTCATTATCCACCTTACATGATACAACGAATAGAAACTTAAACTTAGAGACACTACTCACCTATTCCCAAAACAATAAATAACATACTTCATCATTTCCAACTTACAATTCTCCCATAACACCTAACCACAAGAGTCTGAGTCCTACTACATAGTACTTCCATGTTCAAGCCTAACCGGAGACAAAAGGTGCTAACTTAAGCTACCGGATCCTGTACTCTACATCCCATTAAGAATATTACTTCACCTTACCACTATAATTCAACAACCTCAAGCCTTGATTCAAGGAGTACCAACCACATAGCACATTGGTTTGTGTTTTCATCAATCACAACATTAAGGTCTATCTTTACTACACCTGCTTTATGGATCTCCCCACTAAAAACCGGCGACTTCAGTCACTCTCACAAAGATTTTCATCACATATCCACTTCCTAATTATTTCACATAACAAAAGCTCATCTCCCCCTTCCCTCTTTATCTATAACCTTAGCTCAAGGTAGTCACCCTAAAATTTAAAACAATACAAAATATCCACTCTCTTATCTAAAATATTTCTATGCTTCCATAGCCACCATCATACTATCATAAGAAAGTTCACTGAGGGACTAGAGCAAAAGCATCAGGAATGGAAGTAACACTATTCAATTATAACCTATATTTATTGTTCTACTTAAGATAGGGCATGAGAGGCTAGATATGATGAAATAGGCATGAAGTACTTCATATATCAAATTCCTAGATCATAGAAAGAGAGTTGTTTGGATGTAAACATACACAACATGAGTTCTTAGGACTGGGCATAGTGAGAAACATATGAGCATATATCATGAGCTGTATAACATAAAGGTGGAATTCATATAGTCAATGATATAAACAAGGATTTCTACTAATAGCTATTGCTCCTTATTTTGAGATTTGAGGTATTCATGAGTTTGCATAAACTTTATCACTTTGGGCTAAAACTGACCTTAAAATGAATCAGTGACATATAGAAAACATATTTTCTTAGAACCAAGCATAATGTGAGACATAGATTTATGGATCATGAGCCTCATAACATGGAGCTTGAATACTTGGGAAATTAGATTAATGAGACATCATCACTTCTAGTTTGGAGGTCGGAACATGACAAAAGTCGCATAGATAACTTAGACCTTGGGCATAGGCATGGCTTGAATACATAAAACATTGGTAGAATGTCCTCTTAAATTGAAGTAGGAGGAGTTTGCTTGAATAGGAATAGATTTATCATGACTCTTCCCTGAAACTTGCCACCATGAGAAAATTCAAGAACTACCTTAGTTCGTCATATCCCCCTCAGATCAAAGTCACAATCCTAAACTTGCGAACATGTCCCTCAACAAATCTATAACCACAACTCTCAACATAATGGGGGTATCAGTATACACAAGAACACAAAATTCTCTTAATAATTTTAATATAAAGACACTAAATTCTTCTAGGACATCCCCTTCAGGGATACTAATCATAACTTTCTCAACCCCCACAGTCATCGACTTATGCGAACATTATCATGGGCAGGGACATCCATGCTTCTAAACTCTTAACACTCCATCTTAAACTCAGAATACTAGCATTACACCTCTAATATCATAACCTCACAACTTAACAAAACTTTTTTTCACGACCAAAACTGAGGCCCTGGCTACGACGGACATCTTAAACCATAAAGACCCAAGAGCCCTTCTCTAACTGGTAATCATATAAACAATTCATATACTATAAGGAAAATTCAGAAAAGCATGAGAAGACGAAAACATGGTCATTCTTTTACTTCAACTGAACAATACGAAAATGAGTTCATGAAATATTCAAAAACACCTAACACTAGTCTGCAAAATCTCTAACAACTCAAAAATACCACTGACTGAATACTGGGACAAGGCCTCCAGTCGAACCATAAACCAACATGAAATATCAATGTCAAATCAATAAGGCCTTCCAAAATAAGGGAGACTCTCCAACTGTAAACTTTAGACAACCCAATCTACTGCTTAGCGGGACCTCAAGATTCTGCCTCAGATCCTAAAATATAGGAGCTATATACAGATATACTGGTATATAGAACAATCATAAAACTAAATATATTTTTTATACAACGTAGGTGAGAACATTTCATAAGAACATGTCATCTTAAAACATTTGAAAACACATGGGAATAATTTAATAAGTTTCAAAACACTTCCTTGAAATCATAACTTCACTCTTTACTTCTCTTCTGAGATAGATGGTACACCCTATAATTTGTAATTCCATGGGCTATATGGAATCCGCCCTTGACTCAGCGGCCAAGACCCAAATACAAGTTTTTCGTAAGGATTGGAGTATCAATAAGGGGAGACATGCAATACTACACAGCATGGTGACAAAATTCCTAATCAAATCAACATGTCATGGTAGTGTACAAGACCACAGAACATGTCTCATAACCATAGTCCCAAATTAGGATGACATGAATCAAGGTACACGAGACCACAAAGCATGGTACCATAACCTTGTGTCGGCAAATCACGATTTCTAGCGTTGAGTCTTTCAACTCGTACTTTCTTTGGGTAACCATCTAAATCTATTTAATCCTATTTTTAATTCTTTAAACATGCTTCATTCTTTTAAAACATTCAATACTTATTCTGTTAAGGGCATATCATCACCGGGTATCGTCATACCCAGACTTGCAAGTCATTTGTATCGTACCATTCCATAGACCTTCTCATTCAAACCATTTATAATTTTTTCTTTATATTTTTCAATCAAATCGATTGTTTGACCACCAAAACATTTAAATAATGCAAGGGAGTCTTCATTCCAAAACATGTGCAAACGTATGCAAAGATTCTCCCGTTTTAATATTTCAACAAATGATGGTCAATTACTTTTTAACAATCCATGCAACTCTTTCAATTATCACATTGAACATTTACAATTAAGAAAATACCCTCTCTTCATTTCACAACCAATCTCAAGTCATTTAATAATAGCCAAAACATTTACATCAAGCTTCTAAATATAAAAATCAACAATTCATAACATGTGAATCAAAAAGAAACACAACAAGAGAGGGAGTTTAGTTATTTATGATCTCAATTTAAATTTTGAATCTAAGATAGCATAATATACAGACACGAGCAAAATTAAAGTATAGGAAAGGCCTCAAGACCAAAACATTTTATCATTGAAAAGAATTCATAATGCATATTCTTTAAATTATTCTCAAAACCCTACATGAATATATGATTTCTAAACCTTAAAAAATTAATAAGTAATTTCACCATGCCCATTTAGTTTAGTAAAACTCCACGTACCTTATGTTGTTTAGTTTGAATATTGGAACTCTAATCTTAACCCTTTTCTTGAAATCATGAACTTAGAGGAAACCCTAATTTGCTCTTGTTCTTGAGAGTGAAGAGGATTTGAGATATTGTAAAACTGATAAAAGTTGATTAATAACATTTAGGGTATAATTTAATTCGTTGGGGAAGTTTCTGGGAAGGGAAAGTACCAAAACAACCCTTTAAAAATATCCCGTCTAAGCAACTCGATCTCGACTGGCAGTTTGGTTAACGGACCGTCAGTCTGGTGACTGACCGTCACTCCAACCAACATTTATGGCCAGATATTGAGCATTATTCATGAGGTTGATGGTCAGGCTTGACGGTCCATCAGTCTGGCCGTCGCATCTTGGCAGACTGACACCTCTCTGGAAAATGGACATAATGTTTTACCCTGATATCGTATTATGGAGAAACTAGTGGAGTTGAAAAGAAGACTGAAAGACCTTTCATTTGATATATAGTAGGACCTCTAACTCATTGTGTACAAGATATTATGGTCGATGGAAGTTAACTTAAGTTGAAACGTTCACCAAAACTTAATCAATAGAAGAGTTTTTAACTCATCTTTGAGTTAGGGGATTTTTGGGACCTCAATTCATATTCAAAGGTATTCCCACACTATAGTATTGATCATCACACATATATTAACAAGGAATCATTGAGTTTGAGTCTATACGCATAGGAAGGACGGTTTAAATTCTAGCCCGAAGGTGCGGGGTATTACATTATCTCCCTCTTAGGATCCTTCATCCCCAAATGTGGGTAGGGAATTGTTGAAGCTCTAAAAGTATGGAATAAGGAACGTAAACTTGCATTGAACATTTTTCCTTAACAAAATATTCAAAGGCATCAAAAGAGCTTTATGATAACCCCTAGTGAAACGCATAAGCACGATGCACGAGGTAATGAAACTTTACATAGGGATGATCTTGCACATAAGTTCTATGAATCATAATCATCACAACATAAGTCATGAGTTAATTTGGTGATCATAGGCCTGATTTACCTTGGTACTAATGATGAAATATGATTTTACAGAAGATAAGAAATAAAAGCATTCTCTACCTTACAAGATATCACGAATAGGCCTAAAACTTAGATACACTAATCAACTATTCCCCAAATAATCGATAACACACTTCATCATTTCTAACTTACATTTCTACTATCACATATCTAACTACAAGAGTTTGAGTCCCACTGCAAAGTGCTTTTATGTTGAATCCTAACTTCAAATAACAAGGTGCTAACTTAAGATATATGGCACTATAATCTACATCCCATTAAGAAAATTACTTCACCTTATCACTATCATCAAACTGTAACACACCGCATTTTTAAACTAAAAATTGAACTGTTGTTCCTACGTGTGTAAGCACTAATAGAAATTATTTCCAAGTGAGAATAAGTTTCATAATCTTTATCCTCGTGTTTAAAGTTCTTTTGAGGTGAAAAATCTTTGTAAGAATCACTTAGAGTGAAGATGAGCTAAGAACCTTTGATTCGGCCAAATTTTTGTATTCAATTTTTGAAGGATCTACTTTGAACGTATATAAATTTTGATACAAGTAGAACTTTGCAGCTCAATACCCTCTAAGTTGTATATAATTGATTTAATTTTCCAATGATACCAATTTTGCTTTAATCCGATACCCAAACGAAAAGTTATAGCCATTTTCGAGAGGGAGGCAGTGAGGTCACGCGATTAGCGTGCGGCGCATGGTCCAGTCCACCCCTAGTTTACAGGTGTTGATTCCATATTTTTTAGGGCTTTTTAGTCTTTTCTTTACTTATAAATCCCAGCCCACGCCTGATAACCCCCAAGGGACGATGTTTTTCTCCTATTTCATCAATTAAACATCTCAAATCCTCTCAAAAATATAACCCTAGATCCCCTCACAAAGATCAAGAATTTAATCCTTTCAATTCAAGATTCTTAGGAAAGGTTTCAAGATTAGGTTTTCAATTTTCAACCCTAATCAATATAAGGTACGTGGGGTTTTTGTTAACTATATGGGCATGGTGAAATTGTTTTAATTAAGTTTTTAAGGTTGAGAAATCATATACTTATGAAGGGTTTTGAATTTATATTAACAACTATGCATTGTGAACCCTCTTTGATAATATTTTTTTGGTTTTGAGGCCTTCCCTTAAATTTGCTTTTGTTAGCATATATGTATGTATGTATGCGTTTGGAGTTTTGAAATATGAATTGAGATCATGAATGTAACACTCCATCTTTTTCGAGCTAGAAAGCAAACCGTCATTCCTACGTGCATACATTCTAATTCCATGGTTTATATTTAAATCCATGTGTCATGATCCTTCTCCTAGTGTATGAAGTTATTATGAGGTGAAAAGTGTTCATAAAAATAACTTGGAGCAACATTGAGCTAAGAGTCATTCATTCATCCAAAGTTTGATATTTTATTCTACAATGGTCTATTTTGAACGTGTATAACTTTCGATACACATAGAATTGAACACTATCATCAAACTGTAACACCCTGCATTTTCAAACTAGAAATTGAACTGTTGTTCCTATGTGTGTAAGCGCTAATAGAAATTATTTCTAAGTGAGAATAAGTTTCATGATCTTTATCCTCGTGTTTGAAGTGATTTTGAGGTGAAGAATCTTTATCAGAATCACTTAGAGTGAAGATGAGCTAAGAACCTTTGATTCGGCCAAATCTTTGAATTTGATTTTTCAAGGGTCTACTTTGAACGTATATAACTTTTGATACAAGTAGAACTTTGAAGATCAAAACCCATCAAATTATAGATAATTGAATTATCTTTCCAACGATACATATTTTACCAAAATCCAATAACCAAGCTAAAAGTTATGGTATTTTTCGTGTGAGGCAGTAGGTCGAGGTGATCTTGGTGCGTCGCGTCAACTGCACCCCAGCACAAAACCTGACGTGAATCTAAAGCAGTTTTATGCATTATTTTAATTCCTAAAGGGTCTAGGGGCATTTTAGTCATATTCACTCACCCAAATTCCATCCCTAATCATCCTTAAATGAAATTAAGCCTATTAGTTATATTTTACTCTCTCTTAAGATCCCTAATTCATATTTCAAGAACATAAGAGGAGAAAACAACTAGGGTTTGAGCAATCAAGATTAAAGGTCCAATCTTTTCGAAATTTCTCTAAAATTCTTCGCAATTAAGGTACGTGGGGTTTTCCTAAACTACATGGGCATGGTGAAAACATTTTAAATGGTGTTTTGAATGTTGAGAAATCATGAATTTGCAATGGGTTTTGAATTAAATTTACAACTGTACATTGTGAATCCTTTTTGATCTATTATTTTGGTCTTGAGGCCTTCCCTTAAAGTAAATTGATTTTACTTATATATATACATATATATATATATATATATATATATATATATATATGCGAATGTATGCATCTATAGTTGATAATTGAATTAAGAGCATGACTAATTACACTCCCTCTCATGTTGCAACGCCATTAGATTTTCGTATGTTACGAATTGAAGAATGTTATATTTAGAAGCATGGTATCAATGTTCTTGACTATTTTTGAATGATTTAAGATTGATTTTAAATTGAAGAGTGGGGGTTTTACATGTTGAAAAATGTTGAAAATGTATAATGAAAGAATTGCATGGTTTGTCAAAAACACATGACCACCACATATTTGTTGAAATGGTAAAACGAGAGATTCTTTGAATAATTTGACATATGTTTTGAAGTATGAGTCTTCTTGAATGGTCTAAAGTATGGTGGTCTGAACTTTATGTTTTGAAAGAAGAGATTATAATATGATATTTTAGGATTTAGAGATTCGACTTGCAAGTCAATGGTATGACGATACCATATAAATGAATGCCATAATAGAGTAAGAGTTTCAGACATGATTTCAGAGAATACATGTCTTAAAGAGCTAAAAATGGGCTTAAAGAGGGTAAGGTGGTTGCCTGAAGAAGGCTTACGCTCAAATAACTCTTAGCCCAAAATCGTGTTTTGCTGATACGGGTTCACTATATCCCCAAGAGGGTCCATACACTGGCCTAGATCCCTGTGGTGTATTAGAGATAGAGACTCCAACCCTTGCAGCAAACTCGAGTTGGGGGCTTGGCTGCCGAGTTAAGGGCAGATTCCATATAGCTCGTGGGATTTCAGAGTTGTAGGGTATTCCACCTAGCTCAAAAGTAAGATACAGAGTGAGTCATGAATTTCAGATAATTGTTCATAGTCTTTTAAATATGCCCACGTGTTTTTCATATATCATATATAAAACTGTTTATAAATTGCTCTCTTATATGTTATATAAAAATATATTATTTTTGATTGCTCTTCGTACCAGTACATCTGTATTGACCCCCTATATTTCAGGATTCTGAAACACAGTCCTGGGGTCCTGTTAAGCAGTAGATTGACTTGTCAGAAGTTTACAGCTGGTGAGTCTCCCTTACTTTGAAAGGCCTAGTTATGAAACTTGTTATTGTTATTTTATTTTGATTCATGGTTCGACTGGGGGCCTTATATTTTGATTCATGGTTCGACTGGGGGCCTTATCTTAGATTTCAGATAAATGTCATTTTTAGTTGTTAGAGATTTTGCAGACTGATGTTAGACATTGTTAGAGGTTTATGTTTTCCATTCCAGATTGTTCAATTGAATTATGATACTGACCATGATTCCGTATCATTTTATATTTCCATATTTTTCTTCATATTATATAAAAGTGTGTTTAATTACTGGATAGAGAAGGGCGCCTGGGCCTTCACAGTTTGGGATGCCCGTCATGGCTAAGGCCCTATCTCGAGTCATGACAAACTTGATATCAAAGCACGGTTTATGGTCCTAGGATGTCTGCAAAATCATGTCTAGTAGAGTCTTACTTATGGGTGTGTTGTGCACCACACTTATAATCAGGAGGCTATCGGGCATTTAGGAGTTGGTTCATATTCTTTCATACTCTAATTCGTGCTATAGAGTCATCCATAAGAAAGTTATACAAGTTCCCTCCTCGTTCTAATTTTATGGGTCATTCCTTATTGATGAGGTGATACAAGTATAAGAGTCTAGCTTTCCCAGCGATGTAGTTCTCTCTAATTGAGTTATCCATAAAGTTATAAAATTTCACAAATACTTAAGAAGAGTCCATAAGTGCTTTAAAGTTTACTTATTTAAGCTTATATCCCCCATCCACACCAATCGTGTGTTTGAGCCTGAGGTATTGAGTGTGTTCAACCCCTTTTCTAAAGCCTTTATTACAAATGTCATGTATAAGGATAATGATATATAGCAAAATGTTGGAACTGTCTTTCCACCAGAGTAGTAGTATATATTAAGGTGTCATAATCTATTGGTAGTAGGATGGTCCATAAGTTAGTTGTATGAAGTCACAAGTTTAAAACTTTGAGTGGGGGTGATTTTTGCATAAAGAAGCTGGCTTTAGTTGCATAACCCTTGATTGAGGGATGGGTTGCCTCTTTATCATAAGTGACTAATATTGTAGTAATATTTGTAGATTATATAGTAGTCTATGAAGAAAGTGGCTAGCTACGATTATTAGTTATACAAAATAGGGAAGGGGCCTAGAGTGGATGGTGATGATTGTTATTTGAATCCCTTATAGGCTGTGAATGGAAAGGTTAAAATAGCAAATAAGTTATAAGTATAGATACATTGCGGTATATGGAATTTTGAAGATAGTTGTGATGTATGTATAGGTAAGTAACTATGATGTGAAAAAATGGAATATGTTGATAAGAATGTAATAGGTTATATTATAAGACTTAGACTGTCTATTCTTAGTTAGTCACTCTACCCCCCGTGATTTTCCTTTCTCTAGTAGCTGTAAACTAGTACTTTATGTAAGAAGGTATGTGGTGGATGTTGAGTTGTAATGGTGATGTCATGGAGAGGTTGTGATTGTAGGTAGTAGTTAAGTGAAGTAAAAGAATTGGGTTGATATCCCAATTTGATGAGCTAGTATAGTATATGGCATGCTTTACCGGTGGTATATAATTAAGGATAGATAATAGGCTTGAACTTTAGATATGAGGTGTAGTGGTGAGAATAGTAACTCGAGATTGATGATGCATGTTTAATGGAGTAATTAGCAGGCCTGATATGATGTGCAAAATGGTCTAGGTTGATGATTTATGAAAATTTTAAGCAGTAATCATGAGGTATATGTGTACATGAGGACTAGTGTTAAAATGATGAATTGTGGTTGAATTATTAATATGGATAAGAGCGTGAGTTGATAAGAATAAGTTGAACTCTGAGGTAGCATGTTGTTAGATAAGGTGTGATGTGTACGAGTGCCAAGTGTACCTAGATTTCATTCTCGAATCTTATAGTATGGAGAAGTCTGGGAAATTGTTATATGGTGCTCTTTAGAGTTAAATTGAGGAAAAATAGGTAGGCATTAGCGCCCTTGGTATAGTCTTACAAATTTTGTACAGTTGTAGGTTATGTGATTTTAGGTGTGATGCGAGTATTCTAAGGAATTGAAGATAGAGTAATAAGAGTTCAAAAGTGTGGCTATCTATACCCATGATAATGGTAGTCGTAAGTTGACCTTGAGGGTTAGAAGATATTACGATTAGTATCCCTAAAGGGGAATGTCCTAGAAAGAATTTAGTGTCTTCGTATTAGAAATTATTGAGGGGAGTTTGTGTTCACGTATATATTGATACTCTTTTTGTGATGAGAAGTGTGAATGTGTACGCTCATGAGAGTGGGAGTTGTAGAGTGATGGCTATAGAGGCTGGCAAAAGTTAAGAGTATCTATTTCGAAAAGCGAGGCCTTTAGAGTATAGTTCTTTAGGGAGAGTTTAGAGTTTAAGTATGTGGTGATGTCTCTTTTATGTTGAGAGTTGTGGCTATAGACTTGATAAGGGTATATGTCCGTAAGTCTAGGATTGTGACATTGATCTAAGAGGGAGATGGGGAATTAAGTGAGTTCCCGAATGTTCTCAGTGTGGCAAGTTGCGGGGAGGAGTCATGATAAATTTATTCCTACTCAAGCATACTCCCCCTACTTCTATTTTGGAGATTATTCTGCTAATGTTCTACGTCATGTGTTCAAGTCATGCCTATTCCTATGGTTCGAGTTCTCTATGGACTTATGTTTATGATCTGACCTCCAAACTAGAAGCAATTATGTCTCTGAGTATTCGATTCTTTCATGTATTCAAGACATATGTTGTGTTGTTCGTGATCCATGAAAATCTATGTCTCTCAGCATGCTTGGTTCTAAGGAAATATGTTTCTATATGTCACTGATTCATTCTATGTTGGGTTTAGACAAAGTGATAAAGTTTATGCAAACTCATGGCAAATCTCAGTTCCTTTAATGAGGAGCAATCGCTTCAAGCGAAAATCTTTTTTTTCGTTGTAATGTAACATCCCATAGCATTCTTGACTCGATACCACTCTTGGTTGCATGTATGGAGAGCTGACAACCTGAAATATATTTTTTCTAATTGTTAAAAGACTTAGTCATAGTTTTGAGCTATTAACTTCCATAATTTTCAAATTGATCTTTCCGATCCCGAGACGTATATTTTTGAGTTGATTCATGATCAGGGGTGTAAAAGGGGTGTCTCCGAAAAGTTTCAAATTTTTCAGATGATGTTTGAGGCATGTTTAGATGATCAAAACAATGGGCCAATGTGTCGCGCCAGGAATCACGTTGGTAGGGACTAACGCGGTACGTCACTTAACACATTAGGTGACCAGTTCATCTTATCAATTTCTGGTTCTAGGAGGGTAATTTAGTCTCTTTTCCTTATTTTATCTTGATATATGCACCAATGTTTTCTCACTGTGCTCTACCCTAAGAATTCATGCGGTATTGTGTTTCTTCCAAATGACTCTCTACTTATGATCCAAACACTTGATATATGAAGCACTTCGTGTCTATTCTATCGTATCTTCATTCCATGTACCTCCTTGAGTAGTACAATAAGTATAAGTTGTGGTATAATAGTGTTACTTCCATTCATGATGTTATGCTCAGGTACCACAATGACCCTTCATATATTAGTATAATGGTTGTGGTAGAGGCATAGTACTGTGTTAGATAGGAGAGTAGATATTCTTGAAGGTGAAAAATTTGATGTGATTCTCGAGCTAAGGTTATAGGTGAAAGGGAAAAGAAGAAGATGAACTTTTGTTGTGTGAAATAGCCGAGAAGGAGGAATGTAGCAAAAATATTTGTGAGAGTGATTGAAATTGTTGGTATTAGTGGGGAGATCCATGTACTAGGTGTAGTAATGATTAGGCTTGAATGTTGTGGTTGCTGAAAATACAAACCTATGTGCTATGTAGTTAGTACTCTCTAAATAAAATCTCGAGGGTGCTCGATGATAGTGATAAGATAAGGTAATATTCTTAGTGGGATGTAGAGTACAGGTACTGTAGCTTAAGTTTTAACCTTGTTACTCTGAGTTAGGCTTCAACATAAAAGCACTTTGCATTGGGACACACACTCTTGTGGTTAGATATGTGATGGAGAATTATAAGTTGGAAAGTGTGAAGTATGCTATTTTTTGTTTGGGGTGTAGACGACTAGTGTCTCTAAGTTTAAGTCTATTTATGGTACCTTGTAAAGTAGAGAATGCTTCTAATCTTATCTTCCGTGAAATCTTACTTCATTATTAGTACCAATATAAATCAAGTCTATGATTATCAAATAAACCCCTTCCTCATGTTGTGATGATTATGATTCATATAACTCACGTACAAGATCATCTTTATGTAGAGTCTCATTATCCCATGTTTTGTGCTTTCACGTTTCACTAGGGGTTATCATGAAGCTTGTTTGATACCATTACATATTTTGTTAAGGAAACGTGTTCAATGCGAGGTTTCGTTTGTTATTCTACACTTTTATAACTTCAACAAGTCCCTACCCATCATTCGGGGACGAATGATCCCAAGGGAGAGATAATGTAACACCTCGTATTTTTTGAGCTAAAAAGTGAACAGTCATTCCTACGTGCGTACGCTCTAATTCCATGGTTTATATTTAAATCCATGTGTCGTGATCCTTCTCCTAGTGTATGAAGTGATTATGACGTGGAAAGTGTTCATAAAAATCACTTGGAGCAAAGTTGAGCAAAGAGTCATTCATTCATCCAAAGTTTGATATTTGATTCTACACTACTTTAAACGTGTATAACTTTTGATACATATAGAATTTTGCAGTTCAAGACCCACCAAATTGTATGTAATTGAATTATCTTTCCAACAATACCAATTTCGCCAAACTCCGATAACCAAGCCAACAGTTATGGCATTTTCCTTGAGAGGCAGTAGGCCGACATGATCTTGATGTGTCGCGTCGACTGCGCCCCAACACAAAACCTGACGCAAATCTAAAGTGGTTTTACGCGTTATTTCGATTCCTAAAGGGTCTAGGGGCACTTAGTCGTATTTCCTCACCCAAATTTCGTCCCTAATCATCCTTAAATGAAATTAAGCCTATTAGAAACGTTTTACTCTCTCTTAAGATCCCTAATTCATCTTTCAAGAACATAAGAGGAGAAAACAACTAGGGTTTGGGAAATCAAGCTTAAAGGTCTAATCTTTTCGAAATTTCTCCGAAATCCTTCGCAATTAAGGTACGTGGGGTTTTCCTAAACTACATGGGCATAGTGAAAACACTTTTAATGGTGTTTTGAGAAATCATGAATTTGCAATGGATTTTGAATTAAATTTACAACTGTACATTGTGAATCCTTTTTGATCTATTATTTTGGTCTTGAGGCCTTCCTGTAAAATAAATTGATTTCACTTATATATATACGTATGTATGCATCTATAGTTGATAATTGAATTGAGAGTATGACTAATTACACTCCCTCTCATGTTGCAACACCTTTAGATTTTCGCATGTTACGAATTAAAGAATGTTATATTTAGAAGCATGGTATCAATGTTATTGACTATTGTTGAATGATTTAAGATTGATTTTAAATTGATGAGTAGGGGTTTTACATGTTGAAAAATGTTGAAAATGTATAATGAAAGAATTGCATGGTTTGTCAAAAACACATGACCATCACATGTTTGTTGAAATGTTAAAAAGAGAGATTCTTTGAATAATTTGACATATGTTTTGAAGTATGAGTCTTCTTGAATGGTCTGAAGTATGGTGGTCTGAACTTTATATTTTGAAAGAAGAGATTATAATATGATATTTTATGGCTTAAAGATTCGATTTGCAAGTCAATGGTATAACGATACCGTATAAATGAATGCCATAATAGAGTAAGAGTTTCAAACTTGATTTCAGAGAATACATGTCTTAAAGAGCTAAAAATGGGCTTAAAGGGGGTTAGGTGGTTGCCCGAAGAAGGCTTGAGTTCAAATAACTCCTAGCCCAAAATCGTGTTTTGCCGATACAGGTTCACTATATCCCCAAGAGGGACCACACGCTGTCCTAGAGCCCTGTGGCGTATTAGAGATAGAGACTTCAATCCTTGCGGCCAATTTGGGTTGGGAGCTTGGCTGCCGAGTTAAGGAAAGATTCCATATATCCCGTAGGATTTCAGAGTTGTAGGGTATTCCACCTAGCTCAGAAGTAAGATAAAGAGTGAGTCATGGATTTCAGATAATTGTTCAGATTCTTTTAAATATGTCTATGTGTTTTTCATATATCATATATAAAAATGTTTATAAATTTCTCTCTCTTATGTTATATAAAAATATATTATTTTGGATTTCTCTGCGTACCAGTACATCTGTATTGACCCTCTATATTTCAGGATTCTGAAACACAGTCCTTGGGTCTCGTACGCAGTAGATTGACTTGTCAGAAGTTTTTAGCTGGTGAGACTTCCTTTCTTCGGAAGGCCTGGTTATGAAACTTGTTGTTGTTATTTTTTTTTTGATTCATGGTCCGGCGGGGGGCCTTGTCCCATATTTCAGACAAATGTCATTTTCAGTTGTTAGAGATTTCGCAGACTGATGTTAGACGTTGTTAGAGGTTTATGGTTTCCATTCTATATTGTTCAATTGAATTATGATATTGACCATGACTCCGTATTGTTTTATATTTCTTCATTTTCCTTTATATTATATGAAAGTGTGTTTGATTGCCGGATAGAGAAGGGTGCTCGGGCCTTCACGGTTCAGGATGCCCATCACAGCTAGGGCCCCGGCTCGGGTCGTTACAATGAATTAATAAATTTTCCCCTCTCTCATTGTGTTACTTCTTGATTTATAAGTTATGGGTTCCCAAATTGCATGATTTAAAGAATGAGTCAAGAGCCTTACTATCTTCTATGAATTTTATGATGATTGAGAGTTGAAGAGGGGAATAGTATCATGTTTTGAATGCTAAATATGATAATCAAAGGAATTTCATGATTATTTTGAGAAATTGACAACTATTTGTTGGAATGTCAAAAAGATGAGAATCTTGGCATGGTTTGACATGTTTTGAAATATAAATTCTCTTGTACTATTTGAATGTTTTGGTGGTCTGAACATTATTTAGAATGAAAGAATTGTACATGATATTTTATGGCTTACAAGATATGACTTGAAAGTCTTGGTGACGATACCAACACAGATAATGCCATAACAGATTCTGAACAGAATAGAAATCAGATTTCATTTAGATTTTTAAAATTTGAGTTTTTCGATATGCATATTTAGAAAAGGTTAAAAATGGACTTAAGAGATGTTAGGTGGTTATCCCAAAAAGGCATGAGTTTAGATAACTCATTTCCCAAAGCCGTGTTTTTTCGATACGGGTTATTGTGTCCCCAAGAGAAATTATACGCTGGCCTAGTGCCCTGTGACGTATCAAAATCAAAAACTCCAACCCTTGAGGCAAACTTGTGTTGGGGGCTCTGCCGCCGAGTCAAGGGTGGACTCCATATAGCCCATAGGGTCGTAGACTTGTAGGGTGTACCACCTAGCTCAGAAGTAAGACAAAGAGTGAGTCGTGGTTTCAAGAAATGTTTCAAAGTCTTTTAAGTATGCCCATGTATTTTCATATATTGTATGTAAAATGTTTCATAAATTTCTCTCACTTATGTTATATAAAAGTATGTTATTTTTGGATTGTTCTGCGTACCAGTACATATGTATTGACCCCCTATATTTCAGGATTTGAGGTACAATCCCGGGGTCCCGCTAAGCATTAGATTCGGTCTGTTAGAAGTTTGCAGTTGGTGAGCCTCCCTTATTTCAAAAGTCTTTATTATGGGATATTATTATTAAATTTTCAATCCATGGTCCAATTGGGGACCTTGTCTCAGTTTTCAGACAGAAGTTATTTTCATGTTGTTAGAGATTTCGTAGACTAGTGTCATGTATTTTTGAATGTTTATGGACTTATATTCGATTTTTTCAGTTGAGTAAGTGAATGACCATGGTTCCGTCTTGTCATGTTCTTTTACATTTTCCTTACAATATATGAATGACGTGTATGATTTCCAATTAGATAAGGGCTCTCGGGCCTTCACAGTTCAGGATGTCTGTCGCGTCCAGAGCCTCAGTTCGGATCGTGAAATACTTGGTATCAGAGCATGGTTCATGGTCCCAGATTGTCTGCGAAATCATTTCTAGTAGAGTCTTGCTTATGGGTGTGTTATGCACTATACTTATAATCAGGAGGCTACCGGGCATTTAGGAGGTGTTTCTTATTCTTTCATACTGTAATTCGTGCTATAGCGTCGTCCATAAAAATTTATCCAAATTCCTTCCTTGTTCAAAGTTCATGGGCCATGCCTCATTGTTGAGGTGATACAAGTCTAACAGTCTAGCTTCCCCAGCGGTTCTCTCTAATTGAGTTATCCATGAAGTTATTTTATAGCACAAGGACTTTTGAGGAGTCCGTTAGTGCTTTAAGGTGTATTCCGTTAGTGCTTCAAGGTGTATTGATTCGAGTGTATACCTTTATCCTGATGAAATTGTGCTTTTCAGCTTGAGGTCCGAAGTGTATTCAGTCCCACTTTCAAAAATTCGTATTGCATATGTCATACATAAGGGTAATGATGTGTAGCAGAATGTTGGAACTGCACTTTTACCTCAGTAGTAGTATATGTTAAAGTGTCATGACCCATTGATAGTGAGATGGTCCATAGGTTGGTGACATAAAGCCATAAGTTTAGAAGCCTTGGTGAGGGTGAATTTTGTGTGAAGAAGCTAGTTTAGTTGTATAACTGTGGATTGAGGAGTGGGTTGACGTTTAATAGTAATAGACTAATGTGGTAGCAATATTTGTAGATTGTATGGTAGTCTGTGGAGAAAGTGTTTGGCTACAATTATTATCTATTCAAAATCGGAAAAATCTCAAAATAGATAGTTTTGGTGGTGGTAGAAATCACGTATAGGTTATGTATGGAAAGAGGTAGACTAGTCAGTAAGTTATGGGTAGAGACTCATCGGTGTGAATGGAATTTGAATGTAGACGAAATGTATGCATGGATAAGTAAGTATGATGTAAGAAAGTAGAATGTGTTGATAAGATCGTAATGGATTATGTTATAAGATTAAGATCGACTGTCCCTATTGGGTGACTTTACCTTCCTTAATTGTTTTTTATCTAGTAGTTGTAAGCTAGTACTGTACGTGAGAAAGTGTGTGGTAGATTCTAAGATGTGGTAGTAATATTGTGGAGAGCATAAACTTGTGGGCAGTAATTAAGTTAAATGGCGTAGTTGGATTGATTCCTCAATTTAAGGGAATAGTATGGTATGTGACCTGTTTTATTGATGGTACATAATTGAGTGTATACTATAGGCTTGAACTTGAGATTTGGATAGTGGTAAAAAGGATAGTAGCTTAAGATTAGCTATGCATGTTTTGTAGGAGTAAGTAGGAGGCTTGATGTGAGGTGAGAAATAGCTTAGGTTGGCAACTTGTGGAAAAAAGGGTGGATAATTGTGATATTTATGTACATGAGGACTAGTGTTAAAATGATGAATTGTGGTTGAGTCACTAAGTGTATAAAAGCCTGAGTATATAAAAATAAGTTGAACTCGAAGATAGCATGTGGTTAGATAAAGTGTGATATGTATGAGTGTCACGTATACCTAGATCATATTTTTGAATTTTGTAGTATGGAGAAGTATGGCTAGTTGTTGTACAGTGTTCGTTAGTCAACATACGCCTTTGGCATAGTTTTACAAATTTTATTATGTTATAAGTTATGTGATTAGCGGTCTAGCGTTAAAATGTTAAGTAGTAGAGAATGGATTTTATGTGGTAGGAAGAGAAGATGTGTATGTTCATGAGAGTGTGAGATGTAGGGGGATGACTGTAGAGGCTAGCAAAAATTAAGAGTAGTATTTCCGAAAAGCAATGCCTTTAGAGTATAGTTAAAAGGGGAAAGTTTAGCATTTATGTGTATGGTGATATCCTATTGTGTGGAGTGTTGTGCTAGAGATTTAATGAGAAGATATGTCCACAAGTCTAGAATTGTGACTTTGATCTAAGAGGGAGATGATGAGTTAAAGTAGTACCCAAATTTTCTTGTGGTGTCAAGTTTCGAGTGAGAATCATGATAAATCAATTCCTATTTAACCAAGCTCCTCCGCTCCTCCTACTTCAATTTGAGTGGACATCTACCAATGTCCTAGGTATTCAAGTACTGCCTATGTCTAAGGTTTGAGCCCTCTATGTAACCCATGTCATGTCCCAACCTCGAAACTAGGGTCTATAATGTCCCCCAGTGATCCAATATTTCTAGTATTCAAGCTCTATATTATGATGTTCATGATCCATAAATTCATGTGTCAAATCATGCTTAGTTCTAAGGAACTATACTTCATATGTTATTGATTCATTGTATGTCGACGTTAGCCAAAAGGATAAAGTTGTGCGAACTCATGACTATTTCAACTCTGAAAATGAGAAGCGATAGCTTCAAGTAGAAGCTCTTGCATCAATCGTTGACTTCATGAATTCCAATCTTATGTTGTATGACTCGTGATGTAAGTGCTCATGTTTCTCTCTATGTTTTGTCCTAAGGACTCATGCCATGTTGTGTTTATGCCAGAGCGAATCTCTACTTATGATCCAGACCCTTGATATAGAAACACTTTGTGATTGTATCGTATCGTCACCTCATGTCCCACCTTGAGTAGATCAACAAATATGAGTTATAATTGAGTAGTGTTCCTCTCATTCATGATGCTTATGCTCGGGTCCCTTAATGACCCTCCGAATGATAGTATGATAGTTGTTGACACCCAATTTTGGCTCTTCATACTTAAAATTAATGAATTTAGCTCCCTAATCGTTAAATGACATAATATGCAATTTTTTACATTTTTTTGAAATTGTAATAAATTTTTGATGATCATCATTATTTTAGGATTTTCACTTATTTACTATCATATTTTAATTTTACATAATTTATTGATAATTATCTTTAATTTTGTAAATTTTAGAATTTTTATCAATTTATTATTGTTTTAATATTTTTTGCACAGTCAATTGCATACGTGCACTGTAATTTTTTACTGCACAGTATTATTTATAGCATAATATATTTTTTTCAAGATAATTATATTCTTTACTTGTGGTTTATATTTTTCTGTAATTATTTATCGGGGTTTAATTATTTTGTACATTATTTAATACGACCTGCAAAAATGAATTGATTTAATTATTTTAATACACAAACCAACAAATCAGTCAAGTCAAGATCTCGTCATCATTATGATGCTTGACTTTCCTTTGCCTACTATCCATAATTTAAGGAATGTGTTTGAAAAAAGTTAGATTTGATATTTTATTTTTATTATTATTTTTTCTTTTTAAGTACCCAATATACATAAACACAATAAATACATAATATACACGCGTACGTGATATGACATCATATTTTTATAATGTTTTTTTAATTAATTACATTTTTTAATATTTTCAACATTCTTTATATTTTTTTCATAATTACAAATTAATTTTTTTATATTTTTACGATTCATAAACACAGAATCAAATTAATTATTTTTACAAAATATAATACAAAATAAAAAAAAAGAAGACAAACAACACAAAATAAGGGCAGCCACAAATATATTGACACCTTTTTCTTTAAAAATAACAAAATACACACAAATACTAACAATACACACTCAGCACACGTATATACACCACACACGCACAATACGCTTCTCTCTCTTTCTATTTTCTCTCTCCCTCTTATCTCCTTCACCTGCCGCCGGCGCCGGAGCAGACCACCGGCCGGCCGGCTTCCTTCCCCTTTTTTCTCGTCGCCCAACAAACCAACCAACTCCGGAGACCACCCGAAATAGCCACCACCACCTCCAAACCAGCGGCAAACCAAAACCCAAAAACTCACCAACTGCTCCCTTTTCCCCTCTTTCCCGCCGCCGGAACTCCGGAAGATTCTGGCCACCATTCATCCACCTCACCCTTCCCCTTTCTCTCTTCTCCTCTTCACCAACACCATAGCCGGCGCAGCAACAGCCATAGCTGCCGCCGCCACACCTTTCCTTTTCCCATGGCCTTCATATTCTTCCTTTCCCTTGCTCCTCACTGTCGCTTGATCGCCGGAGTTGTGACCGGCGAGCTCTAGCCCGAAACAGCCGCCGCCGCTGTCTTTTTCCCCTTTTTTGCGCCGCTGCTTCGCCGAGGTGATGACCGGTGAACCTTCCCCCGCTTCTGTCCCACGGTAATGGCCAAATTTCGGCCGGATTTATATCCTTTTGGCGTTGCTCCGGTGAGATCCGTTGAAGCAACGCCACTTTCATCGTTACCTTGTCTTTTTATGTTGCTATGTTACCCGTTCGGATCTGTATGGAGGTGAATTTTTTGGCAAATTTTCGTAAAAATCGGCCAGCTTTTTGCTTTTCGTATAGTTTTTCATATATATATATATATATGTGTAATTTGCTGCTCTTGTATTTTATTTGGATTTGTTGGACTGATTTGGCTGTTGGATGTCGTGTTGTTGCTCCATTTTGCTACTGTTGAATTTGTTTTAGATTATTATCTTTAATTTCATGGTTATATTTGTTAGCCATTAATAATTGTGTTCGAATTTTTCAGGCGAGCATCTTTTTTTTTTTTTTTTTTTCATGTTTTGAACACTGTTTTTAACTTGTGACTGCTGCTAATAATCTTTGTTGCTGCTGTTGAATTTCATTACTGTTTTGACTAATTTTCTATAGTATTTTATTCATATCATATTGTCTTTTTACTTTACACACAAGCATTTTATTTCATTGACTTGTCCGCTAATTTTGACTGATTTATCACTACTTTAAAACAATAACGCATATGCTAGCCCAATGAAATTATCTCTCCGTCAGGATATTTGAGGTCACCCCACTGCAAAAGATGGACTTTATTTTATCAAAATTATTATTTTATATTAATGATCGACACTTGGCTGGTGAAGGAATTCTCCATCAATTTTCAAGGCCTGCACAAATAAAAGATGAATATTATGTATACAAGTATGTAATAAAATAAATAAATCTGGGCAATGATAAAAATTTTATAACAACGCAAAAGATTTTACGATTCGTATCTTCTCAAGATGATTTAGGACGGTTAATCAATTGAGCAATCACTTTATAGTCATGATGTATTTAAAATTAAATCTGAGTCCACTTTTTTAATGAAAATTATATTTTTTACACTTATATGCACACATATCTTTTTAATTTATTTTGATAATTATTTATTTGTTACTAACATTTTATTTACAAGTGTTTATACTGGTTATTGAAAATACTCATTGGAGAATGCATTTAAAGAAGGTTTAAATTTTTATATTTGTATTTTTTACACTTTCACACTTGTACAAATATTAATTATAGTGAAATATTTATTTTTAGGATGTTGGGCGGGATATTCTTTATTTAGGCGATTCTCATCATGCGTTAGGCAAATTTAAGCTGTTAATATTTATATTAAATTGACTTAAATAGTTAATCAAATAATTCATTCTTTTTACACTAAAGAATATTACGTAATCTTTTTCTTTAAAACAAGTTTTTCTTTATTCAATCTTTTCGTTTCATACATGTTTTAATATACTTTTGTTTATCTTAATACAGTTTTTATACGCATAATTTTATGATAAAATATGTAATTTACATTCTTTATATATAAATTATTTATAACATTTTAATACATGTTTTATATTTGTATGTATAAATATTAATTTTTTCTTCATCGTTTAATTAATTTGAATCTGACCGGGAACCACATTTGTGGATTTTGAAGGGTGCCTAACCTCTTCCATTTGAAATAGCTTGAACCCTTACCTAAGATCTAATTTGGTTCGTATATTAAAATACAAGTCATATATGTTAATTAATAAACAGGTTTCCTATTTTTCCTTGAAAATTAGGTGGCGACTCTATACAAATTCATTTTTTTTAAGAGTTCACAATGTCGTGCTCGTTTTGGCCTTAAGTAAAAATCGGATATGATAGTTTGGCGACTCTGCTGGGGATGCAAGATTCTAACCATTACAGGCTTAGGTAAATATTCATATAATTTATACACTGTTATTTATTTTTTCTAATTGTCTTGATTTGTCTTGTTTGTGTAGCATAAAATATGTATTTGTTATTATTTTGTATAGATTATCTATTTATTATTTTGTATAAATTGGCATTCCGTTCATATTTCCTCCACTTTGGAAAGCTGACACCCACACACCTGTACACGCGGATTGTACATTGTACTTTCTCAAAATTCTTTCAAATCACCTTATTTTAGAGAGTTGACGCATGCGTGGGGTGAGCAAGAGTTTTATTGTCATGGGACTATGTGCCTTATCATATAGGAAATTCAAGTTCGTGTCTTCCCACTCTTAGTCAGCATAGAATAGAGCTAAAATAACACTTCTTTAGGTACATGCATTGTTAGTCAGTTTTATCCAAATGTTCGAAGGGTTTACAACCCAAGTGACACATTATCATTGTTTCTGTACATATTTGAAGAATAATTATGCCTATTTGCTATCAATTGGTTATACTTTAGTGAGAAGGTGTGTAATCTAATCTTTGTTTTGCAGTGCGGATTGGTTAAAAGATGCACCTTGGTAACATTACCAATAATAGCGTGTAGGTTTGAACTATGTTTTGACCTGATTCTTATCCTGACAAGATACGTAGGCAACCCTGCATTAGGGTCCGATCTCTTCACAATTTTAGCATAATTTCTTCGGTATTTAAAACTAGGGCAATTTTTATAGAACAGTTCAAAGACGCTCTTCAAAAGCCTTTAAGACCGCAAATTAATAGCTCCTCAAATTCAAATCTCATTGGCATTAGTGTTAGCTGGCCTATCTTCAGATCTTTACTCAATTTTACGTAGTTTTTTTTTTCGAACGTCGTGAACCATTAAATTTATGATGTATCGATCCCCACTCTCTAAAGCAAGAATTTAATATTTTTCAATTATAATAATTCTGCCAACTACGGCAAAATAAGGTCATAATTCCTTCAATATCCGACTTTTTAATTGTCAGCATACTGAAGTTGTGTCAAAGCTCTCCACATGCTTTACATCCATTTTGTCGATCATTTGATCAGAATAACTTTGATGCTAAAAGCAGTTCTTCCTGATCGTCTTTCACATTATTTTTATTAGTGACCATTTTTTTTTACAATCATACATTGCATATACAAATTCACAAATTTGCCTTAACTACGTAGAACTGATTCTTGTTTTCACAAGATATGTAGGCAGCCCTCAGTTGGGTTCGGTCCCATTCTTTTAGAAAAATAATAAATTTTTGACTTGGTTGATACCAATACAGTTAGGAGTGTGCATGAGAAAGAATAAAGTGGTATGATGTAAAAGACTGATTTCATGTAAACCATAAATTCTGTTGGTACCTTTTATTATACCTGAGTAACGCTTGAAAAAAATTCTCTTGAACACATCTAAGACAAGAACGAAGTCAACCTCGTTGTTTCAAGTGCATTGTGTGGTGAGCTTTAGTTTAATTCATTGCATTGCATTTGGTGATTTAGAACTTGTCCTAAATGTCTGTTGAGGCGAAATTCTGAGTTATACTTGATTTAGGAAAGGATCGTAGGCCTTTTTTGACCCGATTGTGCCTTTCATAGCCACCAAATGACATTAATCCCTAGCATTCCCTTTTTGAGAGTTAAACCTTTTCTTTGGACAATCACATTTGAGCATACACCTTTTTGAGTACTTATATGTACTATCCCTCTCTTGGCCCTACCTCCTTGAAAGCACTAAAGATGTGCAATTTATGGACGAAGATTCAGGATCAAAGACGTAAAATGCAAAGGATATATTATCCCAGATGAATAAAAATTTAAAAAAAATTCAAAAGGAGCAAAACCGCACAAAAAAAAGAGAAAAGAAAAAAAGAACAAAAAATATATAATTTCTTGAGAAAAAAGGGGAAAAAACTCTAGCATAAGATTCAAAAGAATTCGAAGCAAATACAAAACAAGGGACAACGCAACACAACTAGGAAGATCATGCATCAAAGCGCAACAAACGTCCAAAGCACAAATGTAGTATAATGCTCATTGAGAGATTAGTCACTTTTATCTTAAATATCATCCTACTCATCCACAAGCCTACATTATAAGCCAATAGCAAGTCCTACGAGATCTTATTTCAAATGTTCTCATATTAGTGAATACTTACATGAATGTCAAGCGTATGATATCACAATTGCATGCATTGAATTTCTTTTTGAGTGAGAGTGTATTTCTCTAGTCGTCCCCAAATTCAAAAAGAAAATTACTCAAAGACGTGTGAAACGGGAGTTTCTTTCTAGAGAAGACACTTGAAACATGAGAACAAGCATAACTCAAAATCTTTGTTTGAAGCAGGACGAATAAATTTTGTCGATACTTGAGTATGTCTGAGGTACTACTTGAAACTATAGGAGTTACCTTGAAGTCGATCTCAGTTAGATGGGAAAGAGATAGGGGAATTCTTATGTACACTACTAATTATTGGTACCAATTAAATTCAAGACACGATTGTGTCTTCTTTATCTTTCAACATTTTTTACCAAAATACAACATTTTTCTTTCTTTTTTCAAGAGGCCCACTTTCACATACATACATTTTCTTACCTTTCATTCACGGTGCTCACTTTACATACATACATTTTTTACTTTTCATTCAAGACGTCAAATTTTAAAATATGTGCATTTGACTTTTTCTTTCAAGCATATACCTTTGAATACCGACATTTTATTTTTCAGTTAAGTGCCCACTTTTGAATGTTTTTTTTTATCTTTTTATAGCCCTGCCAATTGAGAGGCTATTACATTTGTTCGGCCAATCTAGAACCTTTTACATTTTAATAGCCCCGCCAATTGAGAGGCTATTAGAGAGCCTCAATCTTCGTAGACAATCGAAGAAGACAATAAACATCAATCTCCATAAGCAATTGGAGATGTCATGCATCTGTCTTCGTAGACAATTGAAGACGTAATTCATTTTCAAGTCCCCGTTAACAATCAGAGACGTCATGCACTTTTTTGTAAGAACAAGATTTTTTTTAAAAGAAAATTTTCTTTCAAAGAGATCAGTGTTAGCATAATCATACACTGGGGAAAATTTTAAGAATCACATCAAAATTCATCCTGTTTTTTTCTTATTTCGAACTACATTGACCTGATTCTCGTAATGCTCAAGATATGTAGGAAGCTCTATGCAGAGTTCGGTCATCGCCAATCCCACAATCATTCTTTCTCTTCAGTAAGTACACAATCTTGCATCCCCCAACATCTCACTATTCGATACTGGAACAATTTTGAAAGAAGCATCGGGAATAAGTGAACATTTTTCTTCCCAAATAATTTTTGCTAATTATTCATTTCACATGGGTCTGTCCACCCTAAAATAGGACAAATTGGGTCGGTATGCCCTCCAAAAGACAAATATGCATGTTTTTCTTTACTTAAATGCTTATGTTTGCTTGTCTTTACTTGCATATATCGCACTGTATTTATTTCTTTTACACTAAATGCTAGTTTTGCCTTTACTTTCATGCATCGCAATGCATTTATTTTATTGTTTAAGCATCACATTTTATTTTTGCCTTTGCTTACATGCACTGCAATCCGTCTATTTTATAGTTTAAGCACTATAGTCTATCTTTGCCTTTATTTACATACATCGCAATGCATTTATTTTATTATTTAAACACCACATGCTATCTTTGCTTTTATCTGCACACATCAAAATGCATTTATTTTATCATTTAAGCATCACATGTTATCTTTGTCTTTATCTGCACGCATCACAATGCATTATTTTATCATTTAAGTACCACATGTCATCTTTGCCTTTATCGGCGCATATTGCTATACATTGAAGCACTGCGCACATATATCGTAATGCATTCATTTTATCATTTACGCACTGCACACCTAGAAAATATTGCAACGCATTTATTTTATCATTTAAGCACTGCGTGCTATCTTTATCTTTATCTTTATCTGCAGGTATCGCAATGCATTTAAGCACCGCATATTGTCTTTGCCTTTATCTGCATGCATCGCAATGTATTTATTTTATTATTTCAGCATTGCATGCTATTCTTGCCTTTATCGTCGCATATTGCTATGCATTTAAGCACTGCGTGCACATAACACAACACATTTATTTTATCATTTAGGCACTGCTGCCTCGCAAGTATGGCAATACATTTATTTTGTCATTTAAGCACTGCACGCATACATCGTAATGCATTTTTTCATTTAAGCACTGCATGATACGCAAATATCGTAATGCATTTATTCCATCATTTAAGCACTACATGTCATTTTGCCTTTATTGACACATATCTCAATGTATTTATTTTATTATTTAAACGCTGCACGCACATATCACAACGCAATTATTTTAGCATTTAGGCACTGTACACCTTGCAAATGTTGCAATGCATTTATTTTATCATTCGCATTTCATCTTTGCCTTTACTTGCACATTGCAATGCATTCACTTTGTTATTTCAACACTGTATGCTTCGTCTTTACTTGCACATATCACAATGCACTTATTTTACTATTTAAGTACTGGATGTTATCTTTGCTAGTACTTTTTTTTTCTTATTTAGTTAAGTACTGCATGCTATCTTTAATTTCTCAAAAAGAAAAAAGAAGAAGAAAAGCGAAAAATAAAAAAGCGAAGAAGAAAAAAAATCCACCTTAGTTCTTAAAATTTTTCAAGTATGAATTGGGTTCGTCCACCCTAAAATAGGACATTTTCGGTTAATCTGCCCTCTACTTAAACCTTTTATGCATGTCTGTTTTTAATTAAATATTTTTCTTGTATTTGATTAAAATTTTGCAATGTCTTTATTTATTTATCTTTATATTAGTTACACACTGCATGCCATTTTTTTTAATTCCTTGAAAAAATAAAAAAATCAAGCTTAGTTACTCGTTTGTTTATTATTTTTAAATTTTATAAATTTTGCGGGCATAGAATTTGAGTACACATCAGGTTCGTCCACCCTAAAATAGGACATTTTGAGATAGCAACTCTAAATTGGAGTTTGCTTGAATTTTATCAAAAATAATTTATTGTCGAGCAAAATTGGCTACACGTCAACGTTTTCGTTTGAAAGCTTCTACATTATCTTCAAACGAAAAGGGGCAAACTGTTGACACCCAATTTTAGCTCTACATACTTAAAATTAACGCATTTAGGCTCCTTGATCGTTAAATGGCATAATATGCGATTTTCACATATTTTTGAAATTGTTAATAAATTGTTGATGATCATCATTATTTAAGGATTTTTACTTATTTATTGTCATATTTTAATTTTACATAATTTATTGATAATTATCTCTAATTTCGTAAATTTTAGAATTTTTATCAATTTATTGTTGTTTTAATATTTTTCGCACAGTCATTTGCATACGTGCACAACACAACATTATAATTTTTTATTGCACAATATTATTTATAGCATAATATATTTTTTTCAAGATAATTATATTTTTTACTTTTGTTTATATTTTTCTATAATTATATATCGTCATTCATTATTTTGTACATTATTTAATACGACCTGCAAAAATGAGTCGGTTTAATTATTTTAATACACAAAACAATAAATCAGTCAAGTCAAGGTGTCGTCATCATTATTACGCTTGACTTTTCTTTAACTACTATCCATAATTTAAGGGATGTGTTTGGAAAAGGTTAGATTTGATATTTTATTTTTATTATTATTTTTCCTTTTTAAATACTGAACAAATGGTCAAAAGCCCCCCAACTTTTATCCCAAATCTCAACTACACATTTATACTTTATGGGGGTCCTATGACCCCCCTGAACTATTTTAAAGTGGAATTATTACCCCAGAACTATTTTAAAGTGAAATTATTACTCCTCGAAAATTGACAACTAGTCATTTGGGATGTGGTGTGATGCACGCGCTGCCTCATCATTTTATTTTACTCTAAAAAAATTAATTATTTAACTTTATTATTTCTTTTCTTCTTCCCCATTTCTCATTTTGCTCCATTTTCTTCTTTAACCCAATTTCGTCTTCTTGGGTCAAAGATAGAATTTTTGGGGAAAAAAATGACGGATTAATGAATTCTTGAGAAAGTCCCAAGATCAGGAAAATCGAATTAATGACAAGCGGGTCATTCGTTCAAAAGTCCCTCTATTGAAAGCTGCTTAATTCTCCGATTAATGAATTTTTTAATGACGGATCTTGAGCAAAAAAAGAGAAATCGGAGAAATGGGTTGGAAATTATATATGACATTGTGAGTTATGTTGGAATTATATATGACATTGTGAAAATTCAAAGCTTTGAGCTCGCCATTAATGGCGGATCTTGAGCACAAAGAGAGAAAATCGGAGTTCTTGAATTTTTTCAAATTTTTTGAATCGGAATTCCTCATCTTCCTCATTCAAGAATTCATTAATCGGATAAATCTTCTTGTTTCCTTAGTTCAAGTGTTTCTTGTTTTCGGTAATAACATTTTTCAAATTATCAAAAACACCATTAATGAGTCCTCACCATTAATGAGTTCAAGAAATATGAGAAAATAAAATTGGAGATGAGGAAAATGAAGAACTCTATTAATGAGTTCTTGAATTTTTGTTCTAAAAAAGAAAAGAAGAAGACATGAGAAAATGATTAAGAAAAATAATAATTAAAATTATTTGTATAAAAAATATTAAAAATAATTTTTTAATAAAAAAAATTCGTTCTCACTCTCTTTAAAGAGAGTGAAACACACTCTCTTACTTGTCAGCGTTCAGGGGGTAATAATTCTATTTTAAAATAATTTAGGGGGTTAATAAGATCCTCGCAAAGTATAAGTGAGTAGTTGAGATTTGGGATAAAGGTTAGGGGGACTTTTGACATTTTTCTCTTAAATACTCAATATACATAAGCACAATATACACACGCACGTGACATGACATCATATTTTTATAACCTTTTTTATTTAATTACATTTTTTCAATATTTTTAATATTCTTTATATTTTTTCATAATTACAAATTATTATTTTTTTTGTATTTTTACGATTCATAAACACTGAATTGAATTAATTATTTTTACACAATATAATACAAAATTTAAAAAAAAAAAGAGACAACAACACAAAATAAGGACAACCACAAATATATCGACACCTTTTTCTTTAAAAACAACACAAAACACACAAACACTAAGGGGTTGTTTGATAGAGTGTATTGGCAAAAATAATACATGTATTAATTAATGTGTATTATGAATACCTTGTTTGGTATGATTTTTAGTCAATGTATAACTAATGCAAGCGTTAGTTATACACTCTATTGTGTATTAAGGTGTATATTACTAATACCACCCATTTTCTATGTATTAGTAATGCAAAGTCTTTAATACGTGCATTAACTTGTTAAATGACCTTAATACCCCTCAATTTGCCTCTCAAAATATTTCACCATTTCTTTTCCCGTCATTTTAATTTGTAATGGTGAATCTTTTCAAAACATTTCACAATTTTTTTCCCACCATTTTAATCTACAACAATGAATTATTAATTTAAATAATTGTAACATATATTTGTTTTGCTTTGAGGGTCTTTAAAAAGATTAAGGAAAAATTGAGACTATTTCTTAATTTTACGTCTTATATTTTATTTTTGTTTCGACTATATTAATCCGTTGACATAATATTTTATGTGCAAAGATAAAGGTCTTGCAATTAATCCCGAACCTGTATATACTAGTTCAATAATATTAATTATATTTGAGATGACAAAAAATTTTATTGCAAAAAAATATACAAAATCAAAAAAGGGTGTTTTTGTAAACAAATATTTCTTTTTATAAAAATTATGTAAGATATATTATTTCTTATACATTAAATTAAATAATGTATAGAAAATAATATATACATAACTAATACAAGCATTACTAATACATTATATTTTAAATTAATCTTATATATTTTACCAAACGAAACCTAACAATACACACTCAGCACACGTACATATACCACACGCACAATACGCCTCTCGCTTTCTTTTTTCTCTCTCCCTCTTATCTCCTTCACCTGCCGTCGGCGCCGGAGCAGCCCACCGACCGACCGGCTCCCTTCCTCCTTTTCCCCGTCGCCCAACAAACCAACCAACTCCGGCGACCACCCGAAACAGCCACTACCACCGCCAAACCAGCCGCAAACTACAACCCAAAAACTCACCAGCCGCCCCCTTTTCCCCTCCTTCCCGCCGCCAGAGCTCCGGCAGATTCCGACCATCATTCATCCGCCTCACCCTTCCCTTTTCTCTCTCCTCTCTCTCTTCTCCTCTTCACCAACAGTATGATCGGCGTAGCAACAGCCATAGTTGCCGCCGCCACACCTTTCCTTTTTCAACGGCCTTCATCTTCTTCCTTTCCCTTGCTCCTCATTGCCGCTGGCTCGCCGGAGTTGTGACCGGTGAGCTCCAGCCCGAAACAGCCGCCGCTGCTTTGCCGGAGTGATGACCGGCGAACCTTCCCCCGCTTCTGTTCCACGATAATGGCCAAATTTTGGTCGGATTTATATCTTTTTGGCGTTGCTCCAGTGAGATCCGTTGAAGCAATGCCACTTTCATCGTTGCCTTGTCTTTTTATGTTGCTATGTTACCCGTTCGGAGGTGAATTTTTTGGCAAATCTTCGTTAACATCGGCTATCTTTTAGCTTTTTTTTTTTTTTTTTTAATAATTTTTTATATATATATATGGGTGTGTAATTTACTGCTCTTGTATTTTATTTGGACTAATATACGTACTCGTGCATTGCGCGGTTGATATTAATGTATTACTATATATTAGTTTAAGCTATCGATTTCTTGTCTAAGCTTGTAAAGTCGTATTAAGTTGATTTGCCATTCATTACCTCGCTATCAAAATTTACTCTTTGGAAATACTATATACCACCTTGTTAGAGCATTATAAAAAGCTTCTTTATTTGGTACAATATCCTCCTTATATTTATATTGATTAATTTTGCATTTACTCCTCTTCCAACATTGCTAAAAATTAATGTCTAGAAATTTTAACTTTTCTCTTTGACCCTTTTTATTTTTCCCCTCTCTTCTTTATCTAACAAAATAAAATTTCAAAATTCGGTTGTTTAGTCATCTTATGTGGCAACATGAAAGCAAAAACAATAAGAAAAATACATCTTACAATCAGAACGTAAGTTATAAAACATCAAAGAGATTCTAATTTATTTTAGTGTATTTGTTTACCATATTGTGATTCTAAGCTCCTGCCAAAGAGGTTGTGTTGTTCATGAGATCAAATATACTAAGTCGAAGATACTTGAA
>NC_061122.1:21334904-21395522 GCF_002878395.1 Capsicum annuum | reverse complement strand
AATTAATAAACGGTAACCCCCCTCCACCCTACACCCCACCCCACATTGTCATTTTCGTGATTTTTTACACTGAAAATTCAACTGCAAGATTCAATTTTTTCACCAAATTGGGCAATTAAATACCCAAAATACCATCCCCAAATCTGAAGATTGAAAATTTAATTTTTCTTTGCTAAAAAGTATAAATTGAACCACAAAATTGATTTTTTATGAAAAAGCTATAGAGTTTCTGGAGAACGAAATAGAAATTATGGAAGGAAGATTCAGTTTTTGAAAAATCAATGGAGAGTTTTGTTTTGTCTATGAATGGAAGAGAGGTTTTCATCGGTTGTAAATCCTAAAAGTTTTAGATTTACCGTTTTCTTTTTAGAACAGAACACTTAATTTCTACGTAATTATTTCTTATTTTTTTATTTTTTAATTCTATTTTTTTTTGTACTAACACGTGGCATTTTTGCCTCTCCTATTATATATATATATATATAGAGAGAGAGAGAGATTTGTTGGACTGATTTGACTATGTTGGATGTCATGTTGTTTAGATTATTATCTTTAAATTTCATGGTTATATTTATTAGCTATTAATTATTGTGTTCGAATTTTTCAGGCGAGCATAATTTTTTTTTGCATGTTTTGGACACTGTTTTTAACTTGTGACTGCTACTAATAATCTCTGTTGCTGCTGTTGAGTTTCTTTATTGTTTTGACTAATTTTCTATAGTATTTTATTCATATCATATTGTCTTTTTATTTTACACAAAAGCAATTTACTCCATTGACTTAATTTATTGCTCGCTAATTTTGACTGATTTATCACTACTTTAAAACAATAACGCATATGCTTGGCCAATGAAATTATCTCTCCGTCTGGATATTTGAGGTCACCCCATTACAAAAGACGAATTTTATTTTATCAAAATTATTATTTTATATTAAGGGCCGACACTTGACCGATGAAGAACTTCTCCGTCGATTTTCGAGGCCTGCACAAATAAAGGACGGATATTATGTATACAAGTACGTAATAAAATAAATAAATTCGGGAGATGATGAAAATTTTATAACAACGCAAAAGATTTTACGATTCGTATCTTGGCAAGACGATTTAGGACGGCTAATCAATTAAGCAACCACTTCGTATCCATGACGTATTTAAAATTTAATCTGAGGCCACCTTTTTAATGAAAATTATATTTTTTATACATATATGCACACATATCTTTTAATTTATTTTGATAATTATTTATTTGTTACTAATATTTTATTTACAAGTGTTTATACAGGTTATTGGAAATACTCATCGGAGAATGCATTTAAAGAAGACTTTAATTTTTATGTTTGTATTTTTTACACTTTAACACTTGTTCAAATATTAATTATAGTGAAATATTTATTTTTGGGGTGTTGGACGGAATATTCTTTATTAACGCGATTCTCATCACGCGTTAGGCAAATTCAGGCCGTTAATATTTATATTAAATTGACTTAAATATTTAATCAAATAATTCATACTTTTTACACTAAAGAATATTACATAATCTTTTTATTTAAAACAAGTTTTTCTTTATTCTATCTTTTCTTTTCATACATGTTTTTTATATACTTTCGTTTATCTTAATACATTTCTTATACGCATAATTTTATGATAAAATATGTAATTTACATTCTTTACATATAAATTGTTTATAAAATTTTAATACATGTTTTATATTTGTATTTATAATTATTGATTTTTTTTATCGTTTAATAAACCTTAGTCTGGCCGAAAACCACATTTGTGGATTCTGAAGGGTGCCTAACCCCTTTCCTTCAGAATAACTTAAACCCTTACCTAGGATCTAATTTGGTTTGTAGATTAAAACACAAGTCATACATGTTAATAAATAAACAGGTTTCCTATGTTTTCTTAAAAATTAAATGGCGACTTTATACAAATTCATTCCTTTTTAGAGTTCATAATGTTGTGTTCGTTTTGACCTTAGCTAAAAAATCGGGTATGACAGTTGTTATGAAAGAGTAGTAGCGACTCAGGAAGGAGGAGTAGATATTCTTGAAGTGGAAATTTTGATTTGAACTCTTTAGCTAAAGTTATTGGTGATGAGGGAAATAAGGGGAAGGACTTTCATTATGAGAAATAGTTGGGAAGGAGGTATGTAGCGAAAATATTTGTGAGAGTGATTGAAATTGTTGGTTTTGGTGGGAGATCCATTAAGTGGGTGTAGTAATGATAGGCTTGAATGTGTGATTGATGAAAACACAAACCAATGTTCCATGTGGTTAGTATTCCTTGAATTAAGACTTAAGATTGTTGTATTATAGTGAGGAGGTAAGGTGTTTTCTTAATGTGGTGTAGAGTACAGGCACCCGTAGTTTAAGTTAGCATTTTTTTTCTTAACTTTGAATTAGGCTTAAACATGGAAGTACTATGCGGGGAAACTCAAACTCTTGTGGTTAGAAGTGTTATGAGAGAATTGTAAGTTGGAAATGATGAAGTATGTTATTTGTTATTTGGGGCATAGTCGAGCAGTGTCTCACAGTTTTAGGTCCATTCATTGTATCATGAGAGGTGGAGAATGCTTCTATCCCTATCTTCCGCGAAATCTTATTTCATGATTAGTACCAATAAAAATCAGACTTTTGATCACCAAATAAACTCATTCCCTATGTTGTGATGATTATGATCCCTAGAACTCGTGTACAAAGTCATTCTATGTCAATTCTTATTATATCACGCTTCGTGTTCGAATGTTTCACTAGGGTTATTATGAAGCTCGTTTAGTGCATTTGCATATTTCATTGAGGAAAATTCTCAAAAGTGAGGTTATATTATGTATTCTACACTTTTAGAGCTTCAAAAAGTCCCTACCCATCATTCAAGGAGGAATGATCCCAAGGGGGAGAAATGTAACACCCCACATTTTCGAACTAGAAATTAAACTGTTGTTCCTACGCGTGTAAGTACTAATAGAAATTATTTCCAAGTGAAAATAAGTGTCATGATCTTTATCCTCGTGTTTGAAGTGATTTCAAGGTGAAAAATCTTCATAAGAATCACTTCGAGCGAAATTGAGCTAAGAACCTTTGATTTGGCCAAATCTTTGTATTCATTTTTTAAAGGGTCTACTTTGAACGTATATAACTTTCGATACAAGTAGAATTTTGCAGCTCAAGACCCACCGAATTGTAGATAATTGAGTTAGTTTTTCAACGATACCAATTTTGACTAAATCCGATACCCGAGAAAAATATTATAGCTATTTTTGTGAGGGAGGCAGTGAGGTCGCACGATTAGCGTGCGGCACACACTCCAGTCCACCCCTAGTTTACAGTTGTTGATTCTGCATTTTAAGGGCTTTTTAGTCTTTTCTTCACTTATAACTCCTATCCCACACCTGATAACCCTCAAGGGATGATATTTTCCTCCAATTTCATCAATTAAACATCTCAAATCCTCTCAAATACATAACCCTAGCTCCTCCTCAAAGATTAAGAATTTAAGCCTTTCAATTCAAGATTCTCAAGAAAGGTTTCAAGATTAGGTTTCCAATCTTCAAACTAATCAATGTAAGGTACGTGGGATTTTCCAAAACTTCATGGGCATTGTGAAATTATTTTGATTAAGTTTTTAAGGTTGAGAAATCATGTATTTATGAAGGGTTTTGAATTTACATTAACAACTATGCATTGTGAACCCTTTTTGATAATATTGTTTTGGTCTTGAGGTCTTCCCTTAAATTTGCTTTTGTTAGCATATATGTATTTATGTGTTTGGAGTTTTGAAATATTAATTGAGAGCATGAATTAATGAATTTTTCCCTCTCTCATTGTGTTACTTCTTGATTTACAAGTTATGGGTTCCCAAATTGCATGATTTAAAAAATGAGTCAAGAGCCTTACTATCTTATATGAATTCTATGATGGTTGAGAATTGAAGAGGGCAATAGTATCATATTTTAAATGCTAAATGTGATAATCGAAGGAATTTCATGATTGTTTTAAGAAATTGGCCACCATTTATTGGAATGTCGAAAAGATGAGAATCTTTGCATGGTTTGAAATATGTTTTGAAATATAAATTCTCTTGTACTGTTTGAATGTTTTGGTGGTCTTAACATTATTTTGAATGACAGAATTGTACTTGATATTTTATGTCTTAGAAGATATGACTTGCAAGTGATATTTTATGGCTTAGAAGCTATGACTTGCAAGTCTTGGTATGACGATACCAAAACAGCTAATGCCATAGCAGACTCAGAACAGAATAAAAATAAGATTTAATTTAGATTTTTAAAATTTGAGTTCTTCGATATGCATGTTCAGAAAAGGTTAAAATTGGGCTTAAGAGATCTTAGGTGATTACCCGAATAAGGAACGAGTTAAGATAACTCATTGCCCAAAACTGTATTTTATCGATACGGATTATTGTGTCCCCAAGAGGGATTATACGCTGGCCTAGCATCCTGTGGCGTATCAGAATCAGAAACTCCAGTCCTTGGGGCAAACCTGGGTTGGGGGCTTTGCTGCCAAGTCAAGGGCGGACTCCATATAGACCGTGGGGTCGTAGACTTATAGGGTGTACCACCTAACTCAGAAGTAAGACAAAGAGTGAGTAGTGGTTTCAGGAAATGTTTCAAAGTCTTTTTAGTATGCCCATGCATTTTCATATATTATATGTAAAATGTTTCATAAATTTCTCTCACTTATGTTACATAAAAGTATGTTATTTTTGGATTGCTCTGAGTACCAGTACATCTGTATTGCCCCCCTATATTTCAGGATCTGAGGTACAATCCCGGGGCCCCGCTAAGCGGTAGATTCGGTTTGTCAGAAGTTTGCAGTTGGTGAACCTCCCTTATTTCGTAAATCCTTATTATGGGATATTGTTATTAAATTTTCTGTCCATGGTCCAACTGGGGACCTGAGAAATTATTTTCATGTTGTTAGAGATTTCGCAGACTAGTGTCATGTATTTTTGAATGTTTATGCACTTATATTCGATTTTTTTAGTTGAGTAAGAGAATGACCGTATTTCCGTCTTGTCTTGTTGTTTGGCATTTTCCTTATGGTATATGAATTACGTGTATTATTGTTAGTTAGATAAGTTCTCTCGGGGCTTCACGGTTCGGGATATTCGCCGCGGCTAGGGCCTCGGTTCGGGTCGTGATACAAACACATTCAATTTTTAAATCAAAGAGTACTAACCACATAGCGCATTGGTTTGCGTTTTCATCAATCACAACATTCAAGCCTACCATTACTACACCCACTCCGAGGATCTCCCACTAAAACCAACAATTTGAATCACTCATCATATAGACTTTTGCCATATATCTCCGTCCTAACTATTTCACATAATAAAAGTTCATCTCCTTCTTTTCCCCTTCTCCTATAATTTTAGCTAAAGAAGTCACATCAAAACTTTCGCATTCAAGAGAATCTATTCCCATAGCTAAAACATCACCACACTTCCACAACCACGATCATACTAACATACAGAGGGTCATTGAGAGGGACCCGAGCATAAACATCATGAATGGAAGTATATCTAGTGTCTGGATCACAAGTAGAGAGTCGGTCTAGCATAAACATAACATAGCATGAGTCCTAGGCCAAACCATACTGAGAAACATTGGTGCACATATCGTGAGATATATAGCATAAAACTGGAATTTATATAGTTAACAACTAAGTCAAGGATTTCCACTTGAAACTATTGCTCCTCATTTTATTTGCATAAACTTTGTCACTTTGGCTAGTCCTGACATAAAATGAATTGGTAACATAAAGAAAGCATAGTTCTCTTAGAACTAAGCATAATATAAGGCATGGATTTCTTTATGGATCATGAGCATCATAACATAGAGCTTGAATACATGAAAGACTGGATTACTGAGAGACATTATTGCTTCTAGTTTGGAGGTCAGATCATGAACATAAGTTCATAGAGAACTCGAACCATAGACATAGACATAGACACGACTTGAACACATGATGTAAGACATTAGCAGAAAAATCTCCTAAATTGAAGTAGGAGGAGTATGCTTGAGTAGGAATAGGTTTATCATGACTCCTCCCCACAACTTGCCACACTGAGAAAATTTGGGAACTACCTTAATTCAACATCTCCTCCTTAGATCAATGTCACAACCTAGACTTAAGGATATTTCCTACTCATCAAATCTATACCCACCACTCTCAACACAAAGGGGTATCACCATAAACATAAATACTAGACTTCCCTCAATAATTTTAATGTAAATACACTAGATTCATTCTAGGACATTCCCTTCAGGGACACTAATCATAAATTCCTCCAACCTCTAAAGTCATCGACTTGTGACTAACATTATCATGGTCATGGGAATCCATGCTTCTAAACACTTAACACTCCATCTTCAACTCCTTACAATACTAGCATTACACCTCTAATCACATAACTCACAACTTAACAACATTTGTAAACTATACCAAAGGCGCATATTGCCTACCTATTTTTCCTCAATTCAACTCTAAAGAACACCATACAACAACTCCCCAGACTTCTCTATACTACAAAATTCAAGAATGTGAACTAGTACATATAACACTTATACATATATAAACCTTATATAAAACATGCTACTTGGGGGGTTCAACTTATTCGTATATACCCACACTCTTATCCACTTAATGATTCAACCATAATTCATCATTTTACTCTTGTTCTCATGTATACATATACATCATAATTGTTCACTCATTATTCCACTAGTTGCCAATTTAGGCTATTGCACACATCAAATTAAGCCTACTACTTAGTCCCAATAAAACATGAATCATTAATCTTAAGCTACTATCTTTTTCACTACAACCCACATCTAAAGTTCAAGCCTATAGTCTACAATCAATTATGTTCCACCGATAAAGCATGCCACATACTATACTAGTCCATCAAATTAAGGAACTTCACTTAACTACTACCTACAATTATATCCTCTGCATGACATTACTGCTACACCTCAAAATCCACTACATACCTTCTCACATTTTGTCTACTTACCCATGTAGACATTCTCACTATCACCAAATTCCATAAACACGAATGAGTCTCTATCCATAACATATTGACTAGTCTAACCCCTTCCATTCACAATCTATAACTAATTTCTATAACTACCATAACTATCCACTCTAGGCTCCTTCCCTAATTTGAATAAATAATACTCATAGCCAAAAACACTTTCTTCACAGACTACCATATAATCCATAAATCTTGCTATAACATTATCCAACCACCATAAAAAGAAAAACCACCCCTCAATCAAAGGCTTATACAACTAAAACTACTTATTTACATAAAAAGTCACCCTCATTCTGACCACTAACCTTGTGACTTCATGTTACCAACTTCTGGACCATCTCACTACCAATAGGTCAAGACACTTTAACATATACTACTACTTGAGTGGAAATACAGTTCCAATATTCTGCTACACATCATTAGCGTTATCCATGACATCTGCAACAAGAATTTTGAAAGGGGGATTGAATACATTTTGCACCTCAGGCGAAAAAGCACGATTTCTTTAGGATAAAGGTATACACTTGAATCAATACACCTTAAATTACTAATGGACTCCTTTTAAGTACTTTAACTATCTCATAACTTTATAGATAACTCAATTAGAAGGAAGCACATTGCTGGAGAGCTAGACCCTTAGACTTGTGTCGCCTCAACAATTAGGCATGGCCCATGAAATTAAAACAAGGAAAGAATTCGAATAACTTTCTTATGGACGGTTCTATAGTACGAACTAGAGTATGAAAGAATAAGAAACAACTCCTAAATACCCAGTAGCCTCTTGATTATAACTGTGGTGCACAATACCCCATAAATAAGACTCTACTAGACACGACTTCACAGACATCCTGAGAACATGAATCGTGATCTGAAACCAAGTTTGTCATGAACCAAATAAAGGCCCTGGCCGCGATGGACATCCCAAACCATGAAGGACCGAGAGTCCTTGTCTAACTGGTAATCATATAAAAAATTCATAGACTGTAAGGAAAATGCAAAAAAACATAATAATACGGTAACATAGTCATTCTTTTACTTCAACTGAACAATACAAAAATAAGTTCATGAAACATTCAAAAACATCTGACACTAGTCTGTGAAATCTGTAGCAACTCAAAAACACTACTGTTTGAATACTGGGACAAGACCTCTAGTTGTACCATAAACCAACATGAAATATCAATGTCAAATCAACAAGGAATTTCAAAATAAGGGAGACTCACCAACTGCAAACTTTGAACAACCCAATCTACTGCTTAGCGGGACCCCGGGACTGTGCCTAAGATCCTGAAATATAGGTCAATATAGATGTACTGGTACGTAGAACAATTCAAAAACAAAATACAATTTTTATACAATGTAGGTGAGAACATTTCATAAAAATATGTCATCTTAAAGCATTTGAAAACACATGAGCATAATTTAATAAATTCCAAAACACTTCTTTGAAATCATGACTCTACTGTTTACTTCTATTCTGAACTAAATGGTACACCCTATAATATGTAATTCCATGGACTATATGGAATCCTCCCTTGACTCCGCGGCCAAGCCTCCAATCCAAGTTTTCCACAAGGGTTGGAGTATCAATAAGGGGAGACACGCAAGACCACACAACATGGTGGCAAAATCCCCATTCAAATCAACATGTCATGGTAGTACACAAGACCATAAAGCATGGCTCCTAACCATAGTCCAAAATTAGGATGACATGAATTAAGGTACAAAAGACCACAGAGCACGGTGCCATAACCCCGTGTCAGAAAATTATGATTTCTAGCGTTGAGTCTTTCAACTTGTACTTTCTTCGGTTAACCATCTAACTCTCTTTAATTCTATTTTTAATTCTTTAAAAATTTCTTCATTCTTTTAAAACATTCAGTACTTATTCTTGTAAGGGCATATCATCACCGAGTATCGTCATACCTAGACTTGGAAGTCATTTGTATCGTACCATTCCACATCCCTTCTCATTCAAACCATTTATAATATTCTTCTTTATATTTTTCAATCAAATCAATCGTTTGACCACCAAAAATATTTAAACAATGCAAGGGGGTCCTTATTCCAAAACATGTGCAAACCTATACAAAGATTCTCTCGTTTTAATATTTCAACACATGATTGTCAATTCATTTATAACAATCCATGAAACTCTTTCAATTATCACATTAAACATTTACAAATAAGAAAACACCCTCTCTTCAGTTCACAACCAATCTCAAGTCATTTAATAATAGGCAAAACGTTTACATCAAGCTTCTAAATATGAAATTCAACAATTCATAACAAGTGAATCAAAGGGAATCACAACAAGAGAGGGACTTTATTTATTCATGCTCTCAATTTAAGTTTCAAATATAAAACCGCATACATAAACAAACACGAGAAAAAATCTAGTTTAGGGAAGGCCTCAAGACCAAAATATTATATCATTGAAAAAGATTCATAATGCATATTCTTTAAATTATTCTCAAAACCCTTCATGGATATATGATTTCTAATCCTTAAAAACTTAATAAAACAATTTCACCATGCCCATGTAGTTTAGGAAAACCCCACGTACCTTATGTTGTTTAGTTTGAAGATTGGAACTCTAATCTTGACCCTTTTCTTGAAATCTTAAACTTAGAGGAAACCCTAATTTGCTCTTGTTCTTGAGAGTGGAGAGGATTTGAGAACTTGTCAAACTAGTAATAGTTGATTAATAATGTTTAGGGCGTAGTTTAATTCGTTGGGGAGGTTTTTGGGAAGGGAAAGTACCAAAACACCCCTTTAAAAATGTCCCATCTGAGCAACTCGGCCTCGACTGACGGTTTGGTTGACGGACCGTCAGTCTGGTGACTGATAGTCACTCCAACCATTAGTTTATGGAAAGAGATCTAGCTTTGCCTGAGGTTGACGGTCAGGCCTGACGGTCCGTCACTGGCTTGACGGTCCGTCAGTTTGGCTGTCGTACCTCGACAGACTGACACCTTTCTAGAAAACGGGCATAAATTTTTACCCCAATATCGGATTAAGGCGAAACCAGTGACGTTGGAAAGAATAATAAAATACCTTTCATTTAATATATTGTAGGACCTATAACTCATCATATACAAGAAGTTATAGTCAATGGAAGTTGACCCAAGTTTAAACGTTCACCAAAACTTAATCGATAGTAGAGTTTTCAACTCATCGTTGAGTTAGGGGATTTTTGTGACCTCAATTCATATTCAATGGTATTCCCACACTATAGGATTGATCATCACACATATATTAACAAGGAATCATTGGGTTTGGGTCTATACACATAGGAACGATGATTTAAATTCTAGCCCGAAGGTGCGGGGTGTTACATTTTTAAAACTACACCAAGGGTTCACATAGTCTATATATTTCTCCCTCAATTCAGCTCTACATAACACCATATAACAAATCCCTAGACTTCTCCGTACTAAAAAACTTGTGAACATAGACTAGGTGTTCATGACACTCTTAACTCAAAACTGAGTACACTATATTCTTATAACTTAAGGCTCTTAACCATCAGATGATTTAGCTACCATTTCTACTTCAACTCTAGACCTCATGCATATATCATAATTACAATCTCCAATATTTATAAGTCCTGATCAACCTAAGATCTTTCACACATAACATCATGCCTACTAATTCATTCCCAAAAAACATGCATCATTAATCTTAAGCTACTATTTTCACCACCACACTCCACATTTAAAGTTCAAGCCTATAGTCTAGCATCAATCATGCACTACTGATGATGCATGCTGCATACTATACTAGTTCATCAAATTGGGATCTCAACCCAAATTCCTCATTTCATTTAACTCACATCCCCTCCGTGACATCACTACTACACCTCAAAATCTACTACATACTTTCTCACATATTATACTAACTTACAACTACCAAAGAAAAGAAATTCAAGCGGGGTAAAGTCACATAAAAATGATAATCGATCTTAATCTTATAATATAACCCGTTACGATCTATTAGTCTATTCTACCTTCTCACATCAAATCTACTTACCCATGCATACATTTAGACTACTTCCAAAATCCCATAGACATTACTAAGTTTTGTCTAAGTTAGTCTATACTTATAACTTATTGGCTAATCTACCCCTTTCCATTCACACCATATAAATGATTTCTACAACTATCATAAATATCCATTCTAAAATCCTTCCCTATTTAAATAATTGATGATCATAGCCAATCACTTCCTCCACAGACTGCCATTCAATCTACAAATCTTGCTACAACATTAGTCAATGAATATAAAAGGCAACCCACCCCTCAATCAAAGGTTATACAACTAAACTAGCTTTTTTATGCAAAATTCACCCTCACTCTGACTTTTAAACTTGTGACTTCATATCACTAACTTCTGGACCATCCTACTGCTCATAGGTTATGACACCTTATCACATACTACTACTCAGGTGGAAATACTGTTCCAACATTTTGACACATATCACTACCCTTAAGCACAACATCTGCAACAAAGATTTTGAAAAGGACAGAATGCACTTCATACTTCAGGATGAAAAGGCATGATTTTATTAAGCTAAAGGTATCACTTAAATCAATACACTCGATGTACTAATGGACTCCTCTCAAGTCCTTGTACAATTTTATAACTTTTGATAACTCAATTGGAAAGGACCGCATCATTTAGACTCTAAGCTTTTGCCCCAATGAGATATAACTAATAATATTAGAGTAAAGAATAAATTTGGATAACTTCCATATGGACAACACAATGGCATGATCTAGAGTATGAAAGAATGGGAAACATCTCCTAAATGCCTCGTAGCTTCTTTCATATGAGTGTGTTATGCTACACACCCATAAAAAGGACTCTACTCGAAACGACTTCATAGACACCATGGGATCATGAACCGTGCTCTGATACCAAGCTTGTAACGACTGAGCTGAGCCTCTGGATGGATCGAGAATCCCAATCCATGAAGGCTCTAGATCCTTTAGCATACCATTATAAGAATAATTCATACAAAAATTAAAGTGTAGAAGATAAACTGAAAACATGATAATCCCATAATCAAACTTTAAACTTCATAACATCAAACCATAAGAAAACCCCAATCCAATCTATAATATTCTACAATGTCTCTACTGAGCTAAACATACTAGTCCGTCTAAACCGGGACAAGGCCCCCGATCAGACCATAAAACTAAAAAAGAAACCAACTTATATAAAAGATGCCTTTCGAAGTAAGGGAGGCTCAGCAACTCTGGATGTCTAGAATTAATCTACTGGTTAGTGGGATCACAGAACTGAGCCTCAAAACCTGAAATATAGGGGATTAATACTCAAAAGTACTGGTATATAGAACAATCCAAAAATATAACATATATTTTTATAAAACATAAGTGAAAATATTTAATAAAACAATTTAGCATAAGGTAAATTAAAACACATGGGCATAATTTTGATGAGCTTCAACCATTTTTGTAAAACACTAACTCAACTCTTCGTATTAATTTTGAGCTAGATGGTACACCATACAAGTCTGCACTCCCACAGGCTATATGGGATCCGCTCTTGATGCAACAGCCAATCCCTCACCCAAGTTTGCCGCAAGGGCAGAAGTTTCTAATTCTGATATGCAAAGGGCACAAGGCCAGTATATAATCCCCTCTTTCAGGGCACAATAAATCTCGTATCAAAAAAATATGATTTTGGGCAATGATTTATATGAACTCGTGCCTTTTTTAGGTAAACATCTAACTCTCTTCTAGCCAAAGTTTAACCTTTTAAAACCATGCTTCATACTTATAACATTATTTACTTTCATGCTAAGGTTATTTTATAATAGGTATTTCCATAACTAGACTTACAAGCCATATCATATCATATTCATTGCCCTTTTCATTCAAAAGCATGTAAATGACCACCCAAAAGATTTAAACATCACAAGAGAGTTCTTATTTCGAAAGCAAATAAGAACTTATGAAAACACACTCTATTTTCAAAACTTTTATATGTGGTGGCCAATTCAATAATTAATTCATACATTATCTCCATTAGGATACAAGAGCCTTTAGAATAAGAATCGCCTCCTTAAAATATATAAAATAACAAAGTATAATTGACCAAGAGATATGACTCGAGAAATATCATCATTCATAAAGTAGTCCGAACATAAATTATACATAGGAATCATAATAAAAAGGGGGACTTATAATAACTCATGCTCTCCAACCCATTTAACAATTCATAACATGGTAATATCACAAACTTCACATGGAAGAGAGATTTCCCCCAAATCATGCTCATAAACTGCTTTTTGAAAACTCATACCAAGAATGCACATGATTATAAGATAAGTTACTAGAAAACACAATAATAAACATAAATTTCCTTCAAAATAGGTTCATGATGCATGCTCTTCAAACGATTTCCAAAACCCTTTTCATATACATACATATATATCTTTAAAACTTGTTAATAACATAAAATTTATGCTTATGAGATTTAGGATAGTCCCTGTAATACCCCACATGTTTCTAATCCTATGATTCATACTTGAGTACACGACTTACAATGAATATCTTAGTGATAGGATAGCTTATGATGCATTAAGCATGTTCATATAAGTCACTTACAGTAATACAAGCTAAGAGTTTTTGAATCCATCAAGTTTTAGTGTTTGATTTTTATAAGGGTCATCTTCAAATGAGTATAACTCAATGTTAATGTGGTATTTTGGATTATTTAGACCCACCAAATTGTAGAAAATTGAATTAGCTTTCCAACGATACCAATTTTGCCTTAATCCACTACCCGAGCGAAAAGTTATGCCCATTTTTGTGAGAGACAGTAAGCATAGGCGATTGGTTAGGAGTCGCCAAACCCAAGCATAGGCGATTGGTTAGGCGCCGCCCAACCCAAGCATAGGCGATCACTTGGGCATTGCCTAAGTAAATTCCAGGTGTCAAAAACACTCCGTCTTGAGTTATTTTAAAGGTAATTAAGTCTTTAAACCCTACGAAATATATATCTTCTAAACATACTGCAACCCTATTTTCATCTCAAAGCTCATCATCCAAGAGCACTAAAGAAGAAAAACAACTAGGGTTGCATAATTAAGCTTGAAGATCCAATTTCAAGGAAATTCCTCCGTCAATCATCAAGAATCTTCCTTCTAAGCTATGCGTAGTGTTCATCCACGGATTCCTTTCATTCGTGGAGTTTAAGAATTAATCTTTAAAATACAAAAGCTTGGTTGATTATGGTGATATGATCATACCCATGTTTATACTTGATTGTTTTCCTCTTTTTCATTATAAAGTATGATTTCTATATTGTTGGGTGTTGATGATCATGTTGTTGATATTGGGTGATTCCCAAGATGGAATTTTTATATGTTTTTGTGAATTCATGATATCATATGAGTTGGAAACATATAAATTTGGTTGTTCATGAAGTACAATTTGATGAATTCACCTATGCTTAAGATGTACATGTAAGATGTCTGATAAAATGCCTAAGGAACTAGAAATCATGCAATATAACTAAATTATGACTAAGTGGAGGATTTATGATATGCCTTTACGTTTCAATGACTTCTATGTTGTTAATGTGCCTTGTAAATGTTGTTGGAATACTCATGAACTATTCGTATGAGATTATGCTATGTTTACTTGCAAATCCTACTTATGAACAAGATGTATGATAACCATGCAATCCACATGAACTTCCGTGCTATTAGTATGTGTTGCTAATATGATTATGCAACGAACATGATATTAAGATTGTACAAGTAATTCTATGTGATATGAAATCCTTTCCATGCAATACATTCTTGATAACCATGCATAGTATGAGATCCCTATTTATGATATTATAAATTATGGACTCTATTCTTATGATCAAGTCAGTTATGTGTGTCAGTTTCCTTTCATCGATTCCTAGGGGTACTTGTACCCGAAAACTATAGCTGTGTGCCTAGATCCATGTCATGTTTCACGATATCCAAACTCAAGCTATGATTCCATAGACTTCAGTCAGTCATGTGACTCAGGAAAACCTCATGATCTTAGCCAGTTGTTAGATATCAGTAACATTCCGCCAGTCAACAGAATTCAGTAAGATCAAGTCATGCACAGTCAGTTATTCATGTTCAGTCCCTACAGATGGGAGTAGAGGTTAAAACCGAGTGAACCCAATGATGGGAACTCACCCGCCAGTTTAGGGTGTGATTCTTAGTAGCAATCCTTGTGTTCTAGAATTACGTAGCCAGCGTAGGTTAAGACATCTTAACCCATCAGCTTAGGGTTGATGAGGTGGCTTAACTCGTCAGTTTAGGGTTCCCACCATTCTCATTGAGTACTCGCCAGATAAAGGTCACTCACAGCTGTCCTTACCAATGGCACAGTATTGATACCCCTCCAGTCGGGGCAGAGATTGGACCCTAGTTTAGCCATAACGGCATACATGGGGCATGTCAGTTAAACACTACCTCCTACAGTTTCAGTAACAATCTTAGTAAATGAACTCAGGGCATTCTTCAGATTTCAGTATATACAGGACTGTCAGATACAGTCATCCATGTTATCAATTTCAGTATCAGTCTCAGTAAAAGAACTCAGAGCATTTTTTAGATTTCAGTATGTATAGGACTGTCAGATACAATCATCTATGTTATCAGTTTCAGTATCAGTCGGGACAGTTATCAGTAAACCATGTATTAGCTTACAGGTCATGCTATTACGTTTTCATGGTCTCAGTTCCTATATATATGTGTTTACACTCCCACGTTCATATTAGTCAGTCAGTGTTTTTCATGCATGAAACCCTTTATGTTCAGCCTACCTTCCTCGTATACTCAGTACTCCAGTTGTATTGACGCATTTGCACTATGGTGCTTTCTTTTCATGTTACACCATAGGTTTTGAGACACGAGCTCCAGCCCAGCAGTAGCTATAGCGTTCCAGTCGAAGAGACACAGTGAGTCCTCATTGATTCTGGGACAATATGATTTAATTCATTTATTTATTCTTCCGTTCAGTTTTATGGAGTTAGTTGGAGACATGTTCCTTCAACTCATTATTCAGAAAGTTTAGAGGCTTTTGGATTTATTTTCAGATTTACGTTCAGATTTAGTTATTTTGGGTATTTTTGCCCACATGATTGTATTCAGTTGAACCTTATGGCCTTACAGTTCCATGTATTCTATACTATTATATCATGATTTGAAGTATATAGGTACAGATATTAGTCATGGGTTAGCTTGTGGTCCCTTGGGGTCATGACCACTGTGAAGCATTCTAGTTCAGCAAATCGGGGTGTTACAAACTTGGTATCAGAGCCTAAGGTTCAATAGAGTCCTAGAAAGTCTGAAAGCCGTATCTAGTAGAGTTTTGTACATGGGTGTGTTGCGCACCACATTTATGTGCGGGAGGCTATAAGATGTTTTAGGAACAACCCCCTTTCTTCATTATTCATGTCATGCTAGTGAGCATAATCACAAGTTAAACTCTTAGTCTAATCCATTATTCTCTTATTCCAGACCATGGCCCCAAAGAGAAGAAACCAGCCAGCTCCTCAGCTCTAAGATCCTTTGGGTGAACATATTTCCCATCCAGAGTTTAGAGCCATATTTACCATACTTGCTCAGTCCATGGCTACACAGAACGAACGGCCACCAGTTATTCCAGCCAATCCAGTGGCCACTCCCAAAGCAGCTAGGGTTCGGGACTTTACCCGAATGAACCCTTTATCTTTCCATGGGTTTAATTCTGATGAGGACCCTCAGGAGTTCATTGACCAAGTTCAGAAGGTCGTTGACATCATGGGTTCTACTTCTATTAAGAGTGCTGAGTTAGCTGCCCACTAGTTACAGGATGTTACTCATGATTGGTACAAACAGTAGAAGTCTGATAGGTTAGATGATACAGGCCCTATCGAGTGGGAGGAATTTGTCACGACCTTCTTAAATAGATTCTTTTCCCAAGAGCAGAGGGAAGCCAAAGTTCTTGAGTTCATCAAACTTAGGAAGGGGAATATGACGGTTAGGGAGTATTCTCTTAGATTTACTCAGCTAGCCAGGTATGCTCCTCATGTGGTTGCAGACAATAGAGTTAAGATGAGCAAGTTCATGTCAGGGGTCAATGATAGCTTGGTAAATGAGTGCAGGTCTGCGATGCTAATCGATGATATGATCTTAGCAAGACTCATAACCCATGCCCAACAAGTAGAAGAGTAGAATTTTAAGACTAGGGCGAGGCAGAACAAGAGAGCAAGGTCAGGCAATTTCAACTTTGCTCACCCCAAGTCAGATGGAGGAAACCGTTCACAGTTTCGCTCTAAGTCAGCCATTCTAGATCCTTCCTCTGCCAGTGCTCCAGTGCCGAAGTTCAAAGACAGCAATAGAAAAAAGCACCAGGCTCTAAATCTTAGGGTAGTGTTAGCAGTGCCCGAACGAATACCCTTTGTCAGACTTGTGGTAAGAACCACAAGGGCATTTGCAGAGCCGATAGTGATGTCCATTTTGGTTGTGGAAAACCAGGCCACAGAATTAGGGAGTGTCTGCAGTCAAGTCTTCAGGGTCAGCGAAATCATTCTACAGCTCAGTTCAGTTGTCCAAACCAGCAGGGTGCCATTTCTAGTGCTACCAGTGGGCAACACCCAAACAGACTCTATGATCTTCAGTCCCGGAAGGATCAGGAAAATTCTCTTGATATCATTACTGGTATGTTATAGATTTTTCATGTTCATGTTTATGCTTTGCTAGACCCAGGTGTATCTTTATCTTTTGTTACTCTATACATAGCAGGCGATTTCAGAAATAGTCTCGAAGTCCTAGCAGAGCCCTTCTCAGTCTCTAACCAAGTGGGTAAAACTATCATAGCCCAACGGTTATATAGGAACTGCCCGATTATGATATCTCAGAAATCCACATCAGTAGATTTAGTGGAGTTAGAGATGACTGATTTTGATGTCATTCTCGGCATGGATTGACTTCATTCCTGCTATGCCACAGACGACTGCAGAAATAGGATAGTTCAGTTTCAGTTCCTGAATGAGCCCATCCTAGAGTGGAAGGGTAGTATTTCAGTGTTCAGGGGTCAACTTGTTTCCTACCTTTGGGCAAGGAAAATGATTTCTAAGGGGTGTGTGTATCATCTCGTGTATGTTAAAGATTTCAGTTCTGAATATCCCAACCTCGAAATAGTCCCTGTTGTTAATGAATACTCAGATATTTTTCCCAAAGATCTTCCAAGCATTTCTCCTGAAAGAAAAAGAGACTTCGACATAGATCTTCTTTCAGATACTCAACCTATTTCTATTCTGCCATACAAAATGGCACCAGAAGAACTCAAGGAACTGAAAGATCAGTTAAAGGATCTCTTAGATAAGGGATTCATCAGGCCCAGCATTTCCCCATGGGGTACGCCAGTATTATTCGTGCGCAAGAAAGATGGTTCTCTCAGGATGTGTATTGATTACCGTCAACTGAACAAGGTCACAATCAAGAATAGATATCCTCTTCCCAGGATTGATGATCTATTCGACCAACTTCAGGGTGCCAGTTACTTATCCAAGATAGACCTCAGATCAGGCTATCATCAGCTCAGAGTTAAAGAATGTGACATTTCAAAGACAACTTTCCGTACTCGGTATGGTCACTTCAAATTTTTAGTCATGTCATTTGGTCTTACCAATGCCCCTGCAGCTTTTATGGATTTGATGAACCGTGTGTTCAAGCAGTACTTGGACATGTTTTTCATAGTCTTTATAGATGATATTCTGGTCTATTCTCGCACAGAGCGTGATCATGCATACCATCTCAAGATTGTTCTTCAGACTCTCAGGGATCACCAGTTATTCACTAAGTTCAGTAAGTGCAAATTTTGGCTAAATCAGTAGCATTCCTTGGCCATATTATTTCCAGTGATGGAATTAGAGTAGATCCTCAAATAACCGAGGCAGTAAAAAACTGGCCTAGACCCGTATCTCCACCAGATATTAGGAGTTTCTTGGGTTTGGCTTGCTATTACAGATGGTTTTTCAAGGGATTTTCTTCTATTGCATCTCCCATGTCTAGATTAACTCAGAAGAAGATTTAGTTTTAGTGGTCCGATTTATGCGAGAAGAGCTTTCAAGAGTTGAAGACTCGACTCACCTCTGCTCCAGTTCTAGCTATTCTAGATGGTTTAGACGATTTTGTAGTCTATTGTGATGCATCCAGAATAAGTTTAGGTTGTGTCCTCATACAGCATGGTAAGGTCATAGCCTACGCCTCCAGACAGTTAAAGCCACATGAGAAGAATTATCCTACTCATGATCTTGAGTTAGCAGCGATAGTTTTTGCCTTAAAGATTTGGAGGCATTATCTCTATGGAGTTCATGTAGACGTCTTCACAGACCATAAAAGCCTCCAGTATGTCTTTTCCCAGAAAGATCTAAATCTTTGCCAGAGAAGCTGGTTAGAGCTCTTGAAGGATTACGAAATGAGTGTTCTTTATCATCCGGGCAAGGACAATGTTGTGGCCGACGCTCTTAGTTGACTCTCTATAGGTAGTATTTCTCACATTGAGGATAGTAAGAAAAAGATGGCTCAGGAGATCCATCAGCTTGCCAGACTAGGCGTTCGCTTAGTCGATTTTCAGAGGGTGGTGTATATGTTCATAGTAGTTCAGAGTCATCTCTAGTTTCCGAGGTAAAAGAGAAACAAGACAGGGATCCTAGACTTGTCAAGCTCAAAGAGTCAGTTCAGAATCAGAAAGTCAAGGTTTTCTCCCAAAGGGGAGATAACGTTTTTCGTTGTCAGTGTCGTCTATGTGTTCCAGGTGTAGATGAATTGAGGCAGTGAATTCTTACAGAAGCACATGGTACACGATACTCTATTCATCCAGGGTCCACTAAGATGTATCGCGACATGCGGGAGATCTATTGGTGGAGTGGGATGAAGAGAGATGTTGCAGAGTTTGTGGCTAAGTGCTCTACATGTTCGCAGGTTAAGATAGAGCATAAAAAACCTAGTGGTTTTATGCAAGAGTTCATCATTCCTACTTGGAAGTGGGAAGAAGTTAACATGGACTTCGTGACAGGTTTTCCTAGAACTCGTCATCAACATGATTCAGTCTGGGTCATTATAGATAGAATTACCAAGTCAGCTCATTTCCTTTCTGTTCGTACTTTTTATTCTGCCGAGGATTATGCCAAACTTTATATCAGGGAGTTAGTCAGATTACACGGTGTTCCACTATCTATCATCTCAAACAAAGGTACCCAGTTCACTTCTCACTTTTGGAAAGCATTCCAAAAGGGTCTCGATACCCAAGTCCATCTCAGCACAGCATTTCACCCTCAGACAGATGGTCAAGAAGAGAAGACCATTCATACTCTTGAAGATATGCTAAAGGCGTGTGCAATGGACTTCAAGGGAAGTTGGGATGACCACTTGCCTTTGATTGAGTTTGAAAACAACAATAGCTATCATTCTAGTATTCAGATGGCTCTATTTGAAGCTCTCTATGGTAGGAGATATAGATCTCTGATTGGTTGGTTTGAATTTAGTGAGTCCTCAATCATAGGTCCTGACTTAGTATTCGACGCCTTAGATAAAGTTCAGTTGATCAGAGAGAGACTTCGGGCTGCTCAGAGCCAACAGAAGTCCTATACAGATGTTCGTAGAAAGGATCTCGAGTTGAGGTCAATGACTATGTCTATCTTAAGATCTCTCTCATGAAGGAAGTGAAGAGGCTCGACAAGAAAGGGAAACTCAGTCCTCGGTAATGTCGATCCCTTCAGAATTCTTTGTCGCTTCGGCAAGGTAGCTTATGAGCTTGAGTTGCCTTTAGATCTAGCCTCAGTCCATCCATTCTTCCATGTCTCTTTGCTAAAGAATTGCATAGGTGACCCAGCAGTTGTTGTCCCTATTCAGAGCATCGACATTCAGAACAACCTTTCTTATGAAGAGATTCCAGTCGAAATCTTAGATTATCAGACTCATAGATTAAGGAACAAAGAAGTCCCTCTAGTCAAGGTTCTTTGGCGAAATCAATCTCATAAGGGAGCTACTTGGGAAGCAGAAGCAGATATGTGTACCAAGTATCCTCACCTCTTCCTCACCAATTCAGATCAAGCTCAAGGTAACAGTTCTCCTTAAGCTTATTAAGTTTCATGTTCATGTTTCCAGTATAAACTTGGTACCTATTAACCATTTCATACTCAGTCATGCATTCATGTATCAGTTGTCTGTGCATCAGATATGCACGAGTTCAGTATGTTTAGCATGTCAATCATGAGATCAAGTTTCAGTTCTTCATGTTCAGTTCAGGTTCTATTGTCTTGTATTCCTTCTCAATAAATTCTCATTCAAGGATGAATGTTCCCAAGGGAGAGATATTGTAATACCCCAAATATTTCTAATCCTATGATTCATACTTGAGTACATGAGTTACAATGAATATACTAGTGATAGTATAGCTTATGATGCATTAAGCATGTTCATATGAGTCACTTAAGGTAATACAAGCTAAGACTTTTTTAATTTATCAAGTTTTAGTGTTCGATTTTTTCAAGGGTCATCTTTGAATGAGTATAAATCGATGTTTATATGGTATTTTGGCTGATTTAGACCCACCAAATTGTAGAAAATCGAATTAGCTTTCCAATAATACCAATTTTGCCTTAATCCAATACCCGAGCGAAAAGTTATGCCCATTTTCGTGAGAGACAGTAAGCATAGGCGATTGGTTAGGCGCCGCCTAACCCAAGCATAGGCGATTGGTTAGGCGCCGCCCAACCCAAGCATAGGCGATCACTTGGGCGCCGCCTAAGTCAATTCCAGGTGTCAAAAACACTTCGTCTTGAGTTATTTTAAAGGTAATTAAGTCTTTAAATACTCCTTACATATCCCTAAACTTAACCCTACGAAATATATATCTTCTAAACATACTGCAACCCTATTTTCATCTAAAAGCTCATCATCCAAGAGCACTAAAGAAGAAAAACAACTAGGGTTGCATAATTAAGCTTGAAGATCCAATTTCAAGGAAATTCCTCCGTCAATCATCAAGAATCTTTCTTCTAAGGTATGCGTAGTGTTCATCCACAGATTTCCTTCGTTTGTGGAGTTCAAGAATCAATCTTTAAAATACAAAAGCTTGATTGATTGTGGTGATATGATCATACCCATGTTTATACTTGATTGTTTTCCTCTTTTTCATTATAAAGTATGATTTCTACATTGTTGGGTGTTGATGACCATGTTGTTGATATTGGGTGATTCCCAAGATGGAATTTTTATATGTTTTTGTGAATTCATGATATCATATGAGTTGGAAACATATAAATTTGGTTGTTCATGATGTATAATTTGATGAATTCACCTATGCTTAAGATGTGCGTGTAAGGTGTTTGATAAAATGCCTAAGGAACTAGAAATCATGCAATATAGCTAAATTGTGACTAAGTGAAGGATTCATGATATGCCCTTACGTTTCAATGACTTTTATGTTGTTAATGTGCATTGTAAATGTTGTTGGAATACTCATGAACTATTCTTATGAGATTATGCTATGTTTACTTGAAAATCCTACTCATGAACAAGATGTATGATAACCATGCAATCCACATGAACTTCCATGCTATTAGTATGTGTTGCCAATATGATTATGCAACGAACATGATATTAAGATTGTGTAAGTACTTCCATGTGATATGAAATCCTTTCCATGAAATACATTGTTGATAACCATGCATAGTATGAGATCCCTACTTATGATATTATAAATTATGGACTCTACTCTTATGATCAAGTCAGTCATATGCGTCAGTTTCCTTCCAACGAGTCCTGGGGGTACTTGTACCTAAAAACTATAGCTGTGTGCCTAGATCCATGTCATGTTTCACGATATCCGAACTCAAGCTATGATTCTATAGACTTCAGTCAGTCATGTGACTCAGGAAAACCTCATGATCTTAGCCAGTTGCTGATATCAGTAACATTCCGCCAGTTAACGGAATTAAGTAAGATCAAGTTATGCATAGTCAGTTATTCATGTCCAGTCCCTCCAGATGGGAGTAGAGGTTTGAACCGAGTAAACCCAAGGATGGGAACTCACCCGCCAGTTCAGGGTGTGATTCTTAGTAGAAATCCTTGTGTTCCAGAACTATGTAGCCAGCGTAGGTTGAGACATATTAACCCATCAGCTTAGGGTTGATGAGGTGGCTTAACTCGTCAGTTTAGGGTTCCCACCATTCTCATTGAGTACCCGCCAGATAAGGGTCACTCACAGCTGTCCTTACCAGTGGTGAGGTATTGACACCCCTCCAGTCGGGGCAGAGATTGGACTCCAGTTTAGCCATAACGGCATACATGGGGCATGTTGGTTAAACACTACCTCTCACAGTTTCAGTAACAGTCTCAGTAAATAAACTCAGGGCGTTCTTCAGATTTTAGTATATACAGAACTATCAGATACAGTCATCCATGTTATCAGTTTCAGTATCAGTCTCAGTAAAAGAACTCAGAGCGTTCTTCAGATTTTAGTATATACAGGACTGTCAGATACAGTCATCTATGCTATCAGTTTCAGTATCAGTCATGATAGTTATCAGTAAACCATGTATTAGCTTACAGGTTATGCTATCACGTATTCATGGTCCCAGTTTCTATATATGTGTGTTTGCACTCCCACGTTCATATTAGTCAGTCAGTGTTGTTCATGCATGAAACCCTTTATGTTTAGCCTACCTTCCTTGTATACTCAGTACTCCAGTTGTACTGATGCATTTGCACTATGGTGCTTTCGTTTTATGTTACACCATAGGTTCCGAGACACAAGCTCCAACCCAGCAGTAGCTGTAGCATTCCAGTCGTAGAGACACAGTGAGTCCTCATTGATTTGGGGACAATATGATTTGATTCATTTATTTATTCTTCAGTTCAGTTTTACGGAGTTAGTTGGAGACATGTTCCTTCAACTCCTTATTCAGACAGTTTAGAGGCTTTCGGATTTATTTTCAGATTTACGTTCAGATTTAGTTGTTTTGGGTATTTTCGCCCACATGATTGTATTCAGTTGAACCTTATGGCCTTACAATTCCATGTATTCCGCACTATTATATCATGATTTGCAGTATACAGGTACAGATATTAGTCATGGGTTAGCTTGTGGTCCCTTGGGGACATGAGTATCGTGTAGCATTCCGATTCAGCAAATCGGGGTGTTACAGTCTCACATACCTTTGAATCGACGAAAACGATGAGAAAATTGACCCTTGAAACTTAATCCCTCATGCCCTAGTTAGTCTGTCTTCTTTTGTTTAAGGAAGATGATTTGGGAATTTTGAGAAGTGAAATAACGTATATTAAGACCCTAATTTCGTCCATATATAATTAGGAATGGTTATAGGGTGTGAAAAGACCTTAACACCCTTAAAATAGGACAAAATGGAGCAACTTATGCCACTTGAATTTTGCCTTGCGGTGCATATCTAAAGTCAACCTTAGGTTTGGCGACGCACAACCAAAGCCAACCTTAGGGTTGGCGGCACATACCAAAAGTCAACCCTATCCGGTGGCTATTGGTGTTTGTTACGTAATGCGACGTCTTTGCGGAAGGTCCAATTTGCGATGCACACTCATTTTTAAGACCAAAAAGACCACCAACTCATCCCATAACACCTAGACATGATTTACCATCGATATAGAGGTCCTATGGATTATTTTTAAGGCGTTACTAGAGCGTTAAAAACACGGGGTGTTACAGATAGGAAAATTAGAAACTCCAAGGTTTAATTTTTGTATTACCTCTCTTTCCAACGCAACTCCATGATATGAGGAATCAACTATTTCATTTATTTGATATTTTGCTTCTTTATCTACATTTGTTATTTTCTTTGCACTAGTGATTGACCTTGATATAGTAGATGACTGATTAGAGACTTCAACTTCAATTATATCTCCCTTAATGTTTTCTCCAAAAAGGTCACCACTGGTATGCATAGTTTTATACATTGCATGCTCAGGTTCTATTTCAACATCTTTCACGTTCAAACTTTTAAAGTCAATTTCAAGATCTGCTTCTTTGATTTTCTTGATAGCAGCACCACGTCTCCAGTCTGAACGTCTTCAGCATCATCTTGCTTCTTATTAGCACCTTTCTTCTTCACATGATAAATTTTGTTATATTCGATCCGGCCCCTTTCCAAATTTATGAAAGCCAAGTCATCTATTGCCCGACTTTTAATTGCTAAGCATATTTTTCAGCCTTGTTCTTCTTCAATAACTTTTTTAGTTAGATCCATGTTGCTCTCTGTGGCTTGACAATATCTTCTTTTGCGTCCTGCTTTGGCACACCGATAACATTTGAGAGGTTTCTTACTATAATTGTTAAAAGTCTCTTCCTTCTTTTCAAGCGAGCTTGAACCACCTAATAATCGAGAGTGAGACATATCTCTTGCTTTTCCTTTAAGGTTCCTCTTGTCAACTACAAGAGCATTTTCTTCCCTTTCTTCGACAAATTCACCAGTCAATTATTTGGATAGTAACTCATGTGATGACAATAAATTCTCAAATTCCTCCAAGGATGGTTGTTGAGTCCATCCTTGAATCGATGTCACACAGGGAAGGCTTCAAACCACGAATAATATTTTTTCTTATTTGTTCATTAGAGATAGCCTCATCCAAATTTAATAAAGAGATCTCAGAACATAAATTCTTAATCCTTAAGAAATACTCAGCAATAGAAAGATTACCTTGGTTGGTGTTCGCAAAAGAAAGATGTAGTTGGAGAGACCTTCTGCTAACCCAAGATCGTTAACTAAGATCGGAAGATTCAACTAAAAAGAGGAAGCTATGATAATAGAAGGGAGATATTGGATAAGAGAACTTGGGTATAGAAGAAGTCTACTTGAATGGATTTTTTTTTTTAAGTTTTTGGTTGGTTACAAATATATTAGACCATTCCTATTTATACTTGTTCATGGATGGTTTTAGAAAATCTTCTAGATAATTCTACAAAAAAAAATCTAGTGAACTTTATCATCTACCACTACTCTAGAATATCTAGGTAATTCTACAAGATACTTGTTCAAGACACAATACTAGAACATTATACAAGAACCTATGACTTTTCTAGAAACTTAACTAGAAAACTATGATATTCATTCTTTCAAAAAATTCACTTTACATAATTTTCACACTTGCATGTGCATGTTGCTTCTTACAATAATTTTCTTACTGCTGCTGGCTGGCCTGGCTTCCTCGGCTGCTGGTTTTGCCTGCCTCGGTATGATTAACTGTTTCTCTTTCTTTTATTCTGAAATCATTTGTCAGTCCTCTTTTTTTATTTCATTAATATCCTAATATTAAAGATTTAAGGATTATCGATGAATCTTGAACCTAAGTATCATCGATGAATCCTGAAAAGTTATTGGAGTACTCTTTTTTAAGAGTTTCAGAAGTTAGTTCTTTCTGCATGCATTTGCATAATGCTCATGTTGTCTAAGGTGTTTGCATCTTGCACGTACCTGGAACTGATCTAACTTTGAAATTAACCCTATTTGTTTGTATATCTGCTTGTCCGTGGTCTATAAAATCCAAAATAACTTTGTACCTGATTGAGCATATGACACTAGAAATTAAATTTGTTGAGGCTTTACCGTGCTCAATCTGCGATTTGACTTCATTCGGCAAAGATCAATGTGATACCTTTGTATTTTCAAAACTTTTTGTTTCTTTTGCAGATTGACAGAATTCATTTAGGACAAAACCATTATCTTTTCTGAATGTTGCATGTGGCTTTCTGAGTATGTTTGTATTGGCATAACTGTTTGTTCTATGACCAGTAACATATCATATTTGCTTGGCGAGCAAATTAGTTCCAAAAGTCCCTTGCGAAATATTACTAACTACCAGCCTTTAAGTAAATCTAAAAACTAAAATACCAAAAAACCAAAAGAGTAATGACTAAGCTAAGATTCGATCATGCTTCACCATTGATGATGAGTAGGGGTGGGTATTCGGTTTGTTCGGTTTGATTGTTCAATATTGGTTTGATTTTTCGGTTTTCGAATTGACGAAAATGACAATCATAACCAAACCAAAATAAATTCGATTTTTACAAATTCGATTCAGTTATTTCGAATTTTTATTTCAATTTTGAAGATTAAAGTAGTAAGACGGTCAAGTTCAGTCACCGAATTAAATGCTACACAACTGTGGTAGAAGATGACCATTAACTTTTTGTAACTTGTATAACCTCTAACTCGATATTCTACATCATTATACCTTTTAATTCATGTAACTTCTCTGCTATTCATCTACCCACTTTACTATCTTATATTCTTTCTATTCATTACAAGGACAAATTCTTCATCTATAAATAGTACTGATCTTGTATTATATTGTGTACAAGAATAATATAGAGTTTATATGAGAAATATATTGTGTTTATATTTTGAGGTTAGCATAGTGAAAGAGAGTGTTGATACAAAGAAAATATTCTAAATCTGCATCTATATTCACTATAACAAATGAGAGTATTCATGAGTTGATAAATGTGTTTTTTTTTTGTGGAGCTTTAGAATCTTTAACTAATCTGCAATTGTTTGAGTTGTACGACGTTATTAGGTTGTTGTATCGGAAGGAAACAAGTCAAGAGTGATACTGCTGGATCGGTGTAGATTATAGCATTGTGGCTTGAATCTCCTTAAAGAAAGCGAAATATCCGTGTCTCAACCTGAATTACTTATTTTGTTCAATTTATTTTCTAAGTATAATTATTGCAATATGTGGTTATACACCAGCAACTTATTTTTAAAAAGTAAAGTACTTGGTCAAACTTTTGAGAGAAAATAAATATTTCTACAGAGCAACAAAAATAGTTTTTTAGAAGCTAAAAAAAGTAGTTCTTCCAAAAAAGCACTTTTGAAAAATACACTTACACGGACTTTTAAAATTTTTTGTCACATACTAATTGTGGCTCAAAAGTGATTTTTAAATTCATTGGCCGAGCACTCATCACTGTTTCTCATCAAAAGTGTATTTTGAAAAGCACTTTTGAAAAAACACTTCTCAGAATAAAGTTATTTTAGAAGTTTAGCCAAACAAACTACTGGTCGAATTCACACACCTGCGAGCAACTTAATGAGAAGGTATTTTGTATCAAAATTTTCCATTCTTTAAGAATATATAAAATCGAAACCTCAACTAAGGATAAGGGATTTAATTTATCTTGAAACTTTTCTTTTTTACATTTATCCCTTCATTCTTTACTTATTCGATACATTAAAAATAATTATTTAATTTTACTTTTCTGATATAAAAGAATAAGAGATAATTGTTATTTTATATTTGTTGACACCTAAATTTTGCTCTTCGTGCCTAAAATTAATGTTTTCAGGCTTTCTGATCGTTAAAAGGCACAAAATATCATTTTCACATCTTTTATAATTGTTTGACCAATTATTGATAATCATCTTTACTTTAGGATTTTAATCAATTTGTTGTCACTTTTCACTTTTTATAACTTATCAATATTTTTTCTTATTTTAGAATTTTACCAATTTATTATCGTTTTTAACACTTTACAATCATCCGCACACATGCACGACATGATGTCACATTTTTTACAGTATTTTCAAATTAATTACATTTCAATAATTTTAATATTCTTTACATTTTTTTGTAATTACATATCAATAACTACATTTTTGTATATCTATTACAATCCGCAAAAGTTCAGTCGAGTCAATTATTTTAATACATAGAGCAACAAATCAGTCAAGTCAAGGTCTCGTCATCGTTATGATGCTTGACTTTTCCTTCACCTACTATCCATAATTTAAGGGAAGTGTTTGAAAAAAAATAGATTTGATATTTTATTTTATTATTATTATTTTTTTAAAAACCCAACACACACACAATAAACACACAAAACACACACCACAAACATTCACACCCTTAATTTCGTAAATTTTAGGATTTTTATCAGTTTATTATCATTTTAATATTTGTTCATAGTCATCTACATACGTACATAACATAACAATACAATTTTTTTATATATATTATAATTTTAATTGTTTATAGTGTAGTACATTTTTTTCAAAGATAATTATATTTGTTGATATTTTTTTGTAGTTATATATATGGATATTTTTATTTTTTTACCTTATTTAATACAATCTATAGAAATAACATCGATTTATTTTAATACACAAAGTAACAATCAATCAAGTCAACATCTCATCACTAAAAAGATATTTGACTTTATTTTATCTACTATCCACAATTTAAGTGATATGCTGAAAAAGATAAATTTAATATTAATTTATTTTATTATTATTATTTTTTTAAATACATAGCACAAACTAACACAAAATATCATTCTCTCTCCTAACTCTCTCAATCACACGCCTTTTTCCCTCTCCATCTTCACTGCCATTACTGCCGGAGCTTCGGCAAACGGGCTCTGGCAACCACCATTACTACACTAACAACACCAACTCTCCATGCTACAAACTTTCTCTCTTCGTCTCGTTGTAAGCTCGCCGAAGGCAATGATGACCGGAGAGCATCGAGTTTCCAGCCACCAATCACTGCCCACACTGCTGTCGGCAAAACTATTCAACCGACGACGCCCACTAGCCACCGCAAAACCACCAGCGCCACTCCTTTTACTCTCCTTCTCTCCGCTCCTCTACTTTTCCTCCATGAATGGAGAGCTTGGTTCCATAAAAAGGTACCAGATCCAGTTGATTTCTTTTTTTATAGATCCAACGTTGCTCCGGTGTCACACTGTTGAAGCAACACCAATGGCCCATTCCCTCTTTGCCTTTATATTTATGTTCTATCTTATTGCTCAATTTTAGATTTGGCCGAAATCATGGCCACGTTAAAAAAAAAACTCAGTTTCGTCTGTATCCCATTTCGACGTTGCTTCAACGATTGTAACATTAACACTATCACTACTATAATTGTTTACTGTCATTGTCGAATATTGTTCGCTAATATTTCATTATTATACTGTGATTTTGTTCTTTACTTTTTGCCATTGCTGCTATGTTTGTTACTGTTGCTGTTAATCATGTGTCTGTGGGTTTGCTTTGCTACTTTGCTAGCTTGACTAATTTTTAGGATTGTTTTGGGCATAGCGAATAAATACTATACAATATGATGAATGACATTATCTATCTGTCGGATATTTGAGGTCATCCTGTTACAAGAGACGAACTTTATTTTGTCGTCGATACTTCATCAATGAAATTATCTTTCCGTCAGATACTTGAGGACACGCCGTAACAAAAGACAGATTTTACTTTTTTCAAGTTTACTTATTTTATAAGTATCAAATATTCAATTGGCTAATGGCATTATCTTTCCGTTGAATATTTGAGGTCATCCCTATACAAAAGACGAATCTTTACTTAAAACTTTATCTGAGCCCACTTTTTAACAAAAAATATATTTTTAAATACGGATATGCACACATATTTTTTTTAATTTATTTTGATTATTATTTATTTGTTACTAACATTTTTATTACAAGTGTTTATATAGGTTATTGAGAATCATTATCGGAGATGGCAGTCAAAGAAGACTTTAAATTATGTGTTTATATTTTATATTCTTGCACTTGTACAAATGTTAGTCATAGTGAAAGCTTTATTTTTGGGGTATTGAGCGGGATATTCTTTATTCAATCTTCACCACGCGTTTAGGCAAATTTAGGACGTTAATATTTATATAAAAATGTTAGATTGACTTAGATTATTTAATCAAATAATTTATACTTTTTACACTAAAAAATATTACGTAGTTTTTTCTTTAGAACAATTTTTCTTTATTCAATCTTGTCTTTTCTTTACATGCATATACTTATATACTTTTGTTTACACATATTACAACATATATATTAATATTATTTTAATACATATTTTATATTTGTATATATTTGTTCTTCTTTTCTTTTTTGTTTTGTTACTTAGGCAAATTTAGGCCGTTAATATTTATACCAATAAGTTAAATTAATCAATTAATTTTCACACTTTGACATCATAAACATTGTGATATTTTCTATTCAAGTAAATCTTTATTTTTTTTCGTAAATTTTAATCAAATAAAAAATATTATTTGTAAATATTTTTTCTTTACATGGCACATTAAAATACATTTCTTTTCATACATCATAAAATACTTTTCCTTTTCACATGTATTTATACATTTTTATATATTTTTTTTGACATGATTTTTTTAACAATATATTTTATTTATATATTTAATATACATATACCTTTACATAGTTTAAACAATTATATTTTTTTTCAAAAGAATTATTTTATACTTAATATATACACTTTTACATTATTTTTATATACCTTCTTTTTTTGATAAATTTAGTCTAGCCGGGTGCCATATTTGTGGATCCTGAAGGGTGCCTAACTCCTTCCCTTCGGAATAATCTGAACCCTTACCTAAAATCTCAATTGATTTTTTGCAGACTAAAACATCAATCACACATGCTAATAAATAAATAGATTTTCTTATTTTCCTTGAAAATTAAGTGGCGACTCTGTACAAGACTTTAATTCATTTAGAGTCCATAAGTCATGCTTGTTTAACCTTGGCGAAAACAGGACATAACAATATCTATTATATTTTTATTATTAAATACTATTTTGTTTTTTTTCATAGTTAAATGACTAATAATTAATAAAGGTAATATAATAAAATTATCCTTTTACTTATTATTTTTTAGGGATATGAGTAGTCAAACATGGATAGATAAAAAAAGACAAAATAAGTAATAAATATTGTATTATTAGTAATATCATAATTTGCTAGTGTGTATTAATTATGCATTCTGTATAAGGTGTATATTTAGTGACAAGTACATAAATGATGACTTGTCAGTCAAAACATTTAATATAGAGTTGATCATTGCAAAATTTCAATTGATATTTAATAGCCAAAATATACCCCCTTCATTCTCAAAGAGGGACAAAGTATGGATAAGTTGAAGCCAAGGCCACCAAATTCAAGTCCTCTTACTCCTCTTACTTTCCTGGAAAGAGCTGCCACTATCTATGCCAATTGCCCTTCTGTTGTTTACAACAATAATACTCGTTACACTTGGTCCCAAACCCGCACCCGTTGCCTCAAAATTGCCTCTTCTATTGCCTCTCTACTTGGCATTCATAGAAATCATGTTGTCTCTGTTGTTGCCCCTAATATACCTGCCATGTACGAACTTCATTTCGCTGTTCCCATGGCGGGTGCTGTCCTCAACACCATCAATCTCCGTCTTGATGCGCGCATTATCTCTGTCCTTCTCCTTCACAGCGGATCAAAGCTCGTGTTCGTTGATTGTCAATCCCAAGTCCTTGTTCTCGATGCGCTGCCGTTATTTCCTCCGAAATCCGACCGTCCGATTCTTGTTCTCATTGAAGATGACGAATTCCATACTCCACAATCTAGTGATCAATTTATCAGCACATATGAAGAATTGGTGGAAAATGGGGATTTGGGTTTCAGTTGGGTTCGCCCGAAAAGTGAACTTGATCCAATTGTATTGAATTATACTTCTGGTACTACATCCGCTCCGAAAGGAGTGGTTCATAGCCATGGGGGTATTTTCATTGCTTCCTTGGATTGTTTGATAGAATGGGCCGTTCCAAAACAGCCGGTTTATTTATGGACACTTCCTATGTTTCATGCAAACGGCTGGACTTATCCTTGGGGTTTGGCTGCAGTTGGTGGAACCAATATCTGTTTGAGAAAATTTGACGCAAGAATCATTTATGAATCAATCTGTAAACACAACGTTACTCACTTTTGCGCTGCTCCTGTGGTACTCAACATGTTGTCAAATTCCCCTGACAGCAAACCATTGAAGCACGCTGTTTATATATTGACAGCAGGATCCCCACCCCCTGCTGTTGTCTTGTTTCGAACTGAGTCCCTTGGATTTGTAGTCCACCATGGTTATGGACTGACAGAAACTGGCGGACTAGTGATTTCCTGCGCATGGAAAAATAACTGGAATAAATTGCCAGCAACCGAAAGAGCAAGGCTGAAATCAAGACAAGGGGTAAGGACCACAGGGATGACGGAAGTGGACGTGGTGAATCCAGAATCTGGAGTCAGTGTGAAGCGCGATGGTTCAACGTTAGGTGAAATTGTCCTAAAGGGTGCGTGTGTCATGTTGGGTTACCTTAAAGACCCCGAAGGAACGTCAAAATGCATGAAAGATGATGGTTGGTTTTACACAGGGGATGTTGCAGTTATGCACCCTGATGGATACTTAGAAATTAAGGACAGATCAAAGGAAGTGATCATAAGTGGTGGAGAGAATATTAGCAGTGTGGAAGTGGAATCAGTGTTGTATACACATCCAGCGATTAATGAAGCAGCAGTGGTAGCACGACCTGATGAATTCTGGGGCGAAACACCGTGTGCATTTGTTAGCTTGAATGGAAAAGAAAAGGCAAGTGAAAAAGATATTATAGAGTTTTGTAGATCCAGATTGCCACATTATATGGTGCCAAAGACTCTGATAATTAAAGAAGAGCTTCCAAAGACATCAACTGGGAAAATTCAAAAGTTTGTGCTTAGAGATATGGCTAAAAGTATGGGGAAAAGCAGCATGAAGATGAGCAGAATGTAGAGATTAGTGAACTCGGCCTGATTGAGTCAGTGCCTAGGTTCAACTTACTTGACAAAAGAATGCGAATGTGACATGCGTATGGTTGTTAAATTGTTAGTTATGACGTGATGATTTAAATAATTTATGATTCCTAATTTACATTTTCTTCAACCTTGTCGATTTTTGTGAGAATTGATTCAAAGCTTGTTTATTTAAGTTACTGCGTAGGATAAATTTTACTGTGTTGAATAAGTCGCTCACTAGAGTTGAAAGAGTCTTGTTAGGTTGCTATATTTTTGATTTAGTTGCTCGTTGTATGGTGTGTTTACTAGTTTTTAGTCAAGTAGGAGTCTTGCATATTTCAGAGTTTGTAAGCTATAAAAGCAGAGACTTCCAGTTTATAAATGTATGCTCTTCTAAAAGAAATTTCTTTCATCTTCTCTGACGCAACTCATACGTTTCTATCGAAGAACCTCTCCTTTCTTACATTATGGTATCAGAGCGTGCGTTCGGTCTATGACTGGGCCATAAAGAGGTTAAGAAATGGTGAGAGAGTGAAATACAAAGAAATGAAAAGGAGTTATGATAGCAAACGGTATGCCCTTTTCTTCACAACCGCTCATACTTGTCTTCAACGGTGAGAAGTTTTTGAACAGTCCTTGTAACAGATCAATAATCAAGGTAAAGGTTCTTAAGGGGAAAATAAAAAATACAGGATCTTGTGATTCAGACTAGCATGATCATTTTAGGTTTAGCATTTTAGGCTTGAATATGGAAGCGGCATGGAGTTAAATTCATGATCTATATGTATCCTCATAAGAATTATAGGTTGCAAACGATGAAGTGTAGTACTCGGAGGACGGAATGTAGTTTAAAAGTGTTTCTAATTTTAAAGGTTTTCAATTATCTCATTTAAGGTGAAAATACTCCTATTTTTATGACCAACACACTTATATTTCATGTAATGTACCTTCAAGATCGAATGAGTCTTGTGTCCAAGCCTTTGCCATGTCTTCTGTATGAACCCAGGTTAGGTGACTAAGATACTCAGGTTATGTTGAAGCTATATATATCTAATATATCACCCGTGACTTATGCCAATACATTTCTTTTGGTGTTTGTTAAAGCTCCTCACGTTAGTGAAGCTCGTGTTGTTAAGAATTAGTTCAAGAAAGACCAGACCTATTACTATTCCCATATAAGGTACCCTCACTTATTCACTCCTCAAGAGGGGAGCAATGAAGGTAACAATACTAATCATTATTTATAAATGTGTGTTGGGTTCAATTGGTGTGAATGAAAAATGGAGGGATACAACCTTTTATGAAAAGACATATTATTTTGAAAAAGGAGTGACTGTTCAGATAGTTGTGTCTGTTAAAAAAAAGACACAATATTTTGAATGAACAGACATGACTCTTCCAAAGGATACATCTTTTTGGATGAACCATTGCCACCTTTCGGAAGGGGCACTTGATGGCTATATAAACCTGCATTTATCCACAGGTTTTGGTATGAAAAATTTTCTGAAATACAAATTCTTCTTGTCTTCAAAACATTCCTTGTGATCAATCAAATCGTTGAGTGAGTTCGACAAATCCAATTATTTGAGGTACCACTATAGTTGGATTGAAAGCCATTTTATCCTGGAAGAAAGATTTCAAAACCTCGGGTATAGTGAGGGGAATTATTCCTTAAGGACACTCCGTGAAGTCAGGGGACTTGACTTTACATTTCGATTTCATCTTAATTTTTGAAAAAATAAAATACACTTCTTAGAAAGATCACTTTGATCTTTTGTTGAGGGTGTTCTTGTGCTTCATAGTGTTCTTGTTTTAAACTTGAACTGGTATTGAAGTTATTGTGTAAAATTATTGATTCTTGTACCCGAAAACGTTGAAAAACAACAATCTTAAGGAATAATTTTAGAAAAAGAAAAAATAAATTTTTTGCTTGTTAGGTGAAATTTTCTTTTCACTAAAGTTTTTTTTCTCTGAATCTGTATAACTTGGTTTCTGGAGAATAAAACTTTTAGCTTTCTACTCCGTTTGAACTTAACTAGTGATTTGAAGAAATAAAATCTTCATCATAAGTTAAAGATCACTCGGTTGAAGATTGGAAGTCATAAAAACTTCATCGTTAAACTAGAAACAAGAAGTGTTTAAAGTTGCTGCAATTTTTTAATAAGTATTTTGATATATTTAAGGTACTATCTTGTGGTGACAGGAAAATGATGACTGATAGTCAAATGCATGATGCTGGAACGACTATGCGGCAACTAGTATTGCTACGACGAGTCGTACTAATGCTCTGCAAGCTATGGCTTTTACCGGCGGAGGAACCCGGAAAGTTCACGGGTATTGACTTCAAGAGATGGCAGAAGAAAATGTTCTTCTACCTCACAACTCAGTGTTTTCAAAGGTTCACAGTTGAGGAAGCTCCGAAAGTGCCCGAGGGAACCTCTGAAAAAGAACGCTTTGTGATTGTGGAGGCATGAAAACACTCAGATTTCCTTTACAGGAATTATATCTTGAGTGGTCTCCAAGATGACCTTTACAATGTATATAGCAGAACAAAGACTGCAAAAGAGTTATGGGAAGCACTAGAATAGAAGTATAAGATGGAGGATGCTGGAACTAAAAAGTTCTTTGTTGCAAAATTCCTGGAGTACAAAATGGTAGACAACAAATCTGTTGTTTTCCAAGTGCAAGAACTGTAAGTGATTATCCATGATCTTCTAGCGGAAGGTATGATTTTGACAAATACCGTTGTTGAACAATTTAAAAATGTTCTTAGTATTCACATGAACTTTATTATAGGTTTGATTGTGAATGAAGCGTTTCAAGTAGCGGAAATAATAGAGAAGCTACCACCTATGTGGAAAAACTTCAAAAACTATTTGAAACACAAATGTAAGGAGATGTCAGTCGAAGATCTGATTGTATGACTACGTATTGAAGAAGATAACAAGGCTGTAGAAAGAAGGTCAAGAGGCAATTCTGCAATGAGTGGAGAAAACATTGTAGAAGATGACCAAAATAACTCTAAAAAACAAAAGAAAGCTGGAAATAAAAGCAATCAACCCAAGAAGAAATTCATGGGAAAGTGCTTTAACTGTGGCAAGATTGGCCACAAGTCTACGGATTATCGTGCTCCAAAGAAAAAGAAGAAGAAGAACCAAGCAAATCTGGCTGAGTCTAAGAAAGAAATAGATGATCTGTGTGCTATGCTTTCCGAATGTAACTTGGTGGGAAATCCTCGCGAATGGTAGATGGATTCTGGTGCCATCCGCCATGTTTGTGCTAACAAGGAGTTGTTTTCGACGTTCGCTTCGGCTCAAGTAGAAGAGAAAATCTACATGGAAAACTCCGCTACTGCTAAAGTGGAAGGAACAGGAAAAGTGTTCTTGAAGATGACTTCTGACAAAGTGTTGACACTTAACAATGTCTTATATGTTCCTAAGTTACGAAAGAACTTGATTTCTGTTTCACTTCTAGACAAGAACGAATTCAAATGTGTATTTATTTTTGGAAAAATTGTACTTAGTAAAGGAGAAGTGTATGTAGGAAAAGGCTACCTCAATGAGGGCCTATTCAAAATGAATGTAATGAATGTTGAAATCAATAAAATTTCAAATTCTTCTTACTTGCTTGAGTCTCCCAATTTGTGGTATGAACGACTGGGCCATGTGAATTACAAAACATTACAAAAATGGATTAACTTAGAAGTTTTGCCAAACTTTGAGTGCAATAAATCAAAGTGTCAAACTTGTGTGGAATCAAAGTATGCTAAGCATTCGTATAAGTCCGTTGAAAGGAATTCCAATCCCTTATACTTAATCCACACTGACATTTGTGATATGAAGTCAACACCATCACGTGGTGGGAAAAAGTATTTCATAACTTTCATTGACGATTGCACTAGATATTGTTATGTCTACTTGCTAAATAGTAAGGATGAAGCAATAGATACGTTTAGGCAATACAAAACTGAAGTTGAAAATCAGTTAGAGAAAAAGATCAAAACTATAAGAAGTGATAGGGGCGGAGAATATGAATCTCCCTTCGCCGAAATATATGTAGAGAATGGAATTGTCCATCGAACTACGACCCCGTATTCACCTCAATCTAATAGAATTACAGAAATGAAAAACCAAACTTTGAAGGAAATGATGAATGCCTTACTTATAAGTTCAGGTTTATTGCAAAGATTATGGGGGGAGGCTATCCTTACAGCCAACCGAATACCCAATAGAGTTCCCCATAGTAAGACACAATCAATTCCTTATGAGAAATTGAAAGGAAAGAAACCTAACTTAAATATTTCAAAGTGTGGGGGTGTCTAGCAAAGGTCCAAGTTCCTATGCCTAAAAGGGTTAAGATAGGACCTAAGACGGTGGACTATGTTTTCATAGGATATGCTAAAAGTAGTAAAGCATGTCGGTTTTTGGTTCATAAATCCGAACATCTGGATATTAATGAAAATACGGTAACTGAATCAGATAACGCTGAATTCTTTGAAAACTTTTATCCGTATAAAACTAGACATGAACAGTCTATTGAAGGGTCTAAATGACCTCGATATGAACCAAGTGAGAATGTACATAATAATGAGAATCCAAAACGTGGTACACATCAAAGAACGTACACTTTGTTTGGATTGAATTTTATAACATTTTTCTTATAAAATGAGCCTCAAACATTTAAGGAAGCGATGACGTCTTCGGACTCATCTTTTTGGAAATAGCCAGTCGATAGTAGATTGATTCAATCTTAAGCAACCATATGTGAGAATTGGTTGATCTTCCTCCAGGAAACAAACCTTTAGGATCTAAATAGATCTTCAAAAGGAAAATAAAAGTGGATGGTACTATTGACAAATACAAGGCAAGACTTGTAGTAAAAGGCTTTAAACAAAAAGAAGGCCTTGATTACTTTGATACATACTCGCCGATAATAAGGATAACATCGATTCGAATGTTAATTGCCTTGGCGGCGGTATGTGGTCTTTAAATCCATCAAATAGATGTGAAAATTACATTCCTAAATAGAGAATTGGAGGAAGAAATTTACATGGAACATCTGAGGGTTTTGTGGTTTCAGGAAAAGAAAATAAGGTGTGTAAACTTGGTAAGTCACTTTATGGACTAAAACAAGCATGTAAGCAATGACATACAAAGTTTGACCAAACCATGTTGGCAAACGGATTCAAAATTAATGAATGTGATAAATGTGTTTATATTAAAGACAGTCCAAATCACCAAGTCAATGTGTGTATGTATGTGGATGATATGTTGATCATCAGTAGAGATATTTCAGACATAAATGCTATGAAATGAATGCTCGAGAGCATGTTCAATATGAAAGACCTTGGAGTTGCAGATGTGATCTTAGGGATAAGAATCCATAGAACTCCACAAGGGTTGGCATTGTCACAGTCTCATTACATCGAAAAGGTACTTGACAAATTCAAGTATATGGAATTTGGTATTGCTAAGACTCCATTGGATGTGAGCTTTGCACTTCGAAAGAATGAAGGTGAAAGTGACTCACAATTGGAGTACGCAAAAGTATTGGGATGTTTAATGAATATAATGAAATGTACACAACCAGACATAGCATGCGTTATTAGTAAGTTGAGTTGGTACACGAGTAATCCTAATAAAACTCATTGGATGGCAGTGAAAAGAGTTTTGGGGTATCTTAAATACACTCATGACTACACTTTGCATTATAATAAATATGCTGCGGTACTTGAAGGATATAGTGATGCAAATTGAATCACCGGATCGAACGAAGTAAAATCCATGAGTGGATATGTATTTACTATCGGTGGAGGAGCGGTCTCTTGGAAATCATCCAAACAGACTTGTATTGCTCGCTCTACAATGAAATCTGAATTTATCACATTAGACAAAGCCGGTGAAGAAGCAGAATGGCTCCAGAATTTCTTGAAGATATTCCTTATTGGCCCAAACCCATGTCACTAGTATGTATACGCTGTGATAGCCAAGCGGCGCTAGGTAGGGCAGGGAGCATGATGCACAATGGTAAATCTCGTCACATAAGACGGAGACATAATATCGTTAGAAAACTTTTCTCTAGTGGAATTATCACTATTGACTATGTGAAGTCAAGGGATAATGTGTCGGGTCCACTTACAAAAGGCCTATCTAAAAAAGGAGTTGAGAGAACATCCAAGGGAATGGGTTTAAGGCCTAGGAGAAGTTAGCATGGAAGTAACTATACCTAGAAGACTGGAGATCCCAAGTGCTAGGTTCAAGAAGATCAAACAAAGCTGTGTCTGACAGGTTCAACATTGTCAAAATACCAACCCATTCTCATGATGTAGACAATATTTAGTAAACAAGGATAAGACTTAAGGTGAAATTTTTTTTAATGATTATCTAAATTTGACAAATTTGACCAAATAGTTTAATCTATAGGATTGAACATTTAGAAATCACCTATATGAGGGCGAAGTGAAAGCCGCTTTAAGGAGAATGTTAGTAAAGGCCTATTCTCTAAGCTCTCATGAAATCGGAACGTGTTCATGGCTGAAAAGAAAAAAATCATGAGAACCATAAATTTTAAAAGGATGGTTGTGTGACATGTGTTGTCTAGGTGTACATTAAAGATTGAAGGTTCAAAGATATCAAACCTACCGATTGACCGAGTGCATCCGATGCATGTTCACTATAGAAAGTTCAAAGGAAAGCCCACTTATCTTGATGCAATCAGTCTTTGCTTGATGATCACATATTTGTTTGTAAAGTTTTACAAAGAATAGTTATTCCTCATTTATGTGGGGGATTGTTGGGTTCAATTGGTGCGAATGGAAAATGGATGGATATAACCTTTTATGAAAAGACATATTATTTTGGAAAAGGAATGACAGTTCAGATAGTTATGTCTGTTCAAAAAGAGACACAATATTTTGAATGAACAGACATGACTCTTCCAAAGGATACACCTTTTCGGATGAACCATTGCCACCTTTTGGAAGGGGCACTTAATAGCTATATAAACCTGTATTTATCCATAGGTTTTGGTATGAAAATTTTTTTGAAATACAAACTCTTCTTGTCTTCAAAACATTTCGTGTAATCAATCAAATCATTGAGTGAATTTGATGAATCCAATTATTTGAGGTACCACTATAGTTGGATTGAAAACCATTTTATCCTGGAGGAAGATTCCAAAACCTCGGGTACAGTGAGGGGAATGATTCTTAAGGACACTCCGTGAAGTCGGGGGACTTGGCTTTACATTTCTGTTTCATCTTAATTTCAGAAAAATAAAACACACTTCTTAGAAAGATCACTTTGATCTTATGTTGAGGGTGTTGTTGTACTTCATGGTGTTCTTGTTTTAAACTTGAACTAGTGTTGAAGTTATTGTGTCAAATTACAGATTCTTGTACCCTAAAAGGTTGAAAAACAACAATTTCTTCCCTAAATTCAGGTTATGTGTTGTATAGATCATGTTACATAAGATATCCTTCTTAGATCATCTTGTGTCTAGTGCCTTGTATGATAGGAATCAAGTTTATATCCTCTCATGGTTGTCTGTTTTAGAGTTTGAAAGTTATAGGCTACCTACAAAGCTTAAAAGTTCGTTAGTGGAAGTTTTTTCCCCCAATTCTTGAGCTTAGAGTTTTCCACGAGTCTATAACCTTCATTTGAGGACTAATGATCCCAAGGTGGAGATATTGTTACACCCCATGTGTTGAGTTTAAGTCATAGTTTTTAGTGGAGGTGTTAAGGCTGCATAATTGAGCTTGTTATTCTTCAAATTTAATTAGAAATCCACTTGTAATTATCGTATATATTTAGGGGGGGGGGGTTTAGGGAGGTGAATTATAGTTGGGGGACAAAGATATTACTACTGCATCATTGCAACATTGCAAGGGAAGGAAGAAGGGAAGCAAGCAGTGAGCTACTGCCCAGAAAGCCCTTCAAGGGTAGTTTTGTCCTTTTCTTTTAACCTTAATCCCAAACGGTTAAAATCTCCTTTCCCTATCAGTTTCTTACATTTTTTTAATCATCCATCACGTTTTAAAACTCTTTTCCTTCATCAGTTTCACACGTTATAAATCTTTCTTTTTCTTATTAGCTTAACATGTTAAAAACTTCTCCTGCTCCATCAGTTTCACACATCTCCTTCTCCATCAGCTTCAGACATCCCTTCTCCAAGAGTTTCACATGTCCCATACTTCATCAGTTTTACTCTATTACATCATTAAATTTCCCTTTACCTTTTCTCAAGTACTGCGACAACAATCTCAAGAGAATTGGTTCAACTAAACAAATTCTCATCTTCTCTTAATTCCGATCTCAAGTTTTTTAATGTTTAGAGGTATGTTGAACTGTCCCTTCATGTATTCTATAAGTTCTATTGTTCCTTTCAATTCAAATTACTCTTAACATATTTTAAATAAGTTCTTTGGGAAATCTGGAATTTCTTTATCTTTGTCAATTAAATTAATTCTTTACATAATTTTGCTAGAAAATCACTCTCGATCAAGAATACTCTTCAACTTTTGTAAAGCTCATTAAATCCTATGAATTACTGCAAAATTTGAGAATTTTGCATATAACATGAAACTATTGAAATCTATGAAATTGTGGTTATTGATTTATGATTTGGAATTTGACTCTAATGCAAATTCGTTCAACTTAGGAACTTGGTTGTTGATGGGCTGCTTGTTTTGTAGCCTTTATGATGACTCTCTGTTGATTTTTTTGTAACAAAAGGATACCAATTTTTATTTGTCTTTCTAAGATAAAGCTTCAATGATAACTATTTAGACCGAAGCATAGTTCCCTGTTCTTGAATTGGGTGAACCTTTTGATACATATATGCCCTTCATGCTCCAAATTCGAAAAATAAGAAGTAATTACTTTTAGAACTGTTATGATTCAAACAAAATAAGCAAACCATAAGTAAAGAAAAACAAGAATAACACACAGATGTACGTGGAAACCCTTGCGGAAAAAAGCCACGGGCATAGGCAAAGGAATTTCACTATGAAAGGAAAGGAGTACAATGTGGAGAATGACATAATTTTCTAAATGTCCAAAACTGGCCCACTAATTTCACTAGTATAGTATGTGCATACAAATAAGTCCTAGGACCAAAAATATAAAGGTCCATACCACGGGGAGTTCGCCCCCACAACCCGATCGGGATCAATGGTGGGCTCCGAGATCGAACCTATCGGCTCGATCCCTACACTACCATGATAGACCCCATTGAAAATCATAAAAATGGGTCACATCGCAAAACTTTCAGGACCGAACCAATAAAATTCGGATCATAACTCTAACAATCTCCACCTTGACACGGATTCTAATTTAGAACTTAAATCTATTTCAAAACAAACTCTCCACCTCTTCCAGGAAAGATCCTAACGGCATATCTTAACAGCTAACACCAACCAAGTCCAAGCAATGCTCAAATTTGGCACTGTCTTGGTCATCATATTAGTAGGGTTATCATGGGTACTAATCTTGCTTACTGCAATATCACTATGAGCAATAATTTCACGCACAAAATGATACCGAACATTGATGTGCTTTGTCTTCTTGTGAAATATCTGATATTTCATAAGGAAGATATCACTCTGACTGTCGTAAAAGATCATAGTAATTTGTAAGTCTTTGCTAAGTTCACCAAAAAGACCATTCAACCAAATAGCTTCCTTGAAAGCCTTTGTAATAGCCATGTACTCTACCTCAGTAGTTGACAAAACAACCGTAGTCTGTAAAGTAGCTTTTCAATTGATAGCACAACCACCAATGCCACATACTATAATAGCCCATTAAATTAGGAAGTTAACCCAAAATACTTCATTTCATTTAACTACTACCTTTAATTACTCCCCCTCCGTGATATTACTACTACACCTCAAAATCTACTACATATCTTCTCACAAGTAGTACTAGTGACAACTACTAGGGTAAAGACAATAGTGGGGAGGGGGTAAAGTCATAATAGGGATAGTCGATCTTAATCTTATATTATAACCCATTATGATCTTATCAACATATTTCACTCCCTCACATCATATTTACTTACCCATGCATACGTCACTACTACCTTCAAGATTCCATGTACAACAATGAATTTCTACCCATAACTTATTGACTAATCTACCTCTTTCCATTCACAGCCTATAAATGATTTCTACAACCACCATAACCATCCATTTTGAGATCCTTTCCTATTTTGAATAAACTAGTTTAGAGTACGTGCATTACACGTGTACATCCATGATGAGTAATAAATTCATGAATTCAAAGCAGTTTACTCCAACTGCACGAGGAAAAAAACTTATCGAGGTATTTGATTGTTAAAGTTAGTTTAAGTAAAATAAAAATAGTTAGGAATTGTGAACTCCAATGGCTAATTACAATCATATCTCTTCCTCAAATAGAAAAAACACAAGAGTAAAGTTATTACGTATATTTCATTATGATAAAAATGAAACGTATTTCAACTTATACCAAAAAAGTAAAAAACAAGAATGGAAGGATATAGCTAAAGTAATATCGGAGTATAGTTTATTTTTAATTTGAGATAGATAAATAAATAATAGAATAAATTTATGAAAGAAGTTAAATTAATTACTTATAGGACAATATGTGTTGTTGTGAAACGTAATAAGGCACAAGCTGTTGCTTTGTGTAAGTAGTAAGAGCTAGTTCAAATTATGGGTTGTGCTCCATATATTTTAGGATTATTAATTATATATATATATATTTTACAAATCATATATTTTAGGACTCATATATTTCATAAAATGTACTCCTTTTTATGTTATAAAATAACGATAGTTTGATCCTTGTAAAAATTTAAACCAAAAGAAAAACAAACACATAATTACTCCACAAGTTTTTTTTGTTAAAAAAAGACGGAAAAAGAATAAATTATATATCCGTATAATATCTTTTGGTTTACTACTATGATTGCATTCTCAAAGTTCATCCTTTTTAAGACATTATCTAAATGCAACCCTACTTTTCACACATGACTAACATACCTTGTGTTTACCATTTGATCACTAATACCCGACATATGGAACATTGAAAAAAAAACTCCAATACATAAATTAATATATCAATTAAAAAAAATAACCACTGTGAATTTCTCTTTGCTCAGTACCTATAGTGAACAGGCTTGTAAGGACACACAATTGGTATTCTAATGTAGGCAGCTTGATCTTTGAAAAGTTTGATAAGCTTGGCTCTGGAGATCTCTAAGGTGAAGGGTACCAACCTTGTCGTCGAGGTGTCTTGTCAAGACGTACTTCTCATACTTATCTTTGCCAGTCAAAAGTTTTGATTAAAATAGCTAAACAGAAAATTGAATGATTAAGATTAAAAACTTAATCAAATACAAATAAATGAGATTCTATGTAATTAGGTTTTCTGTAACACCCCGTAAGAATCTTCTATATGGTATCTACCTAGTAGCATGTTTGAGAGGCTAGCAACTTGAAAATTTCTAAAGTGTCAAAAAGGATTTAGTCATATTTTTAGCTCTTAAACTTGTGTGATCTCTAAATCGATTTTTTCAATCTTGAGATATGGATTTTTAAGTTGTTTCATGTTCTGGGGAGTAAACGGAATGTGTCGAGAGAGTTCTGGATTTTTTGGACAGCGTTAGAGGTGAGTTTGGATGTTTGAAATAGTGAACCGATACGAAGTCAACGCGCCACGTCAATGGATACGTCGATGAAGTAGTAAACCAACACAATATTGACGCGTCGCATTGGTTGGTGCGTTGGTTGCCTAGTTCACATTTTCTTTTAAATTTTGGGTCAGGAGGGGTATATTAGTTAATTTTTCTCATCTAAACTCTGCCTTAACACAAAATTAAATCATTTTTAGGGCAAATGACATCAAAAACTACTTCTCTCTCTCAAATCAAAAACCCTAGGCTCTTCTCCAAAGATCAAGAACTCATCGTTAGAAGTCAAGAGTATCAAGAACTTAGTCAAGATTCGGGCTCCGCTCTTTCTCCTAAGTAATCTAAGGTATGTAGGGCTCTCCCTAAAACTCTATGGGCATAAATTATGGTTTTATCAATCTTTGAAAGCATGTTAAGATGTTTATAACAAGGGTTTGAATAATCGTTTTGAATAGCCAAATAATGGAAAGCTTTATTATGATATGTATGTATATATATATATATATTATTTTGGTATTGAGGCCTCCCCTTTAAATTATTTTTTATACGTATTATGTAAGTATGCGTTTTCAGTTTATAAATATTAAATTGAGAGCATGAATGATTAAACCCCTCTCGTGTTGCATTACTTCCTGACTTCACATGTTAAGTATTGTGAAATTGCATGATAGAAAGTATAATATAAGTGTTTTAAATGTTGTTATGAATTTGATTTTGTTTGTGAATTGAAGAGAGGGTGTTTTCGTATCTTACAAGCATTTTATGGGTTGTAAATGTTAAAGAAGATTATTGAAAGAATTACATGGTTTATTACAAGAAAGTGACCACCTTGTGTTTGTAAATTGAAGTTGAGAATCTTTGCCTATGTTTTAATGAATTTCACTATATGCATCTTCATATACTATTTGAATAGTTTGGTGGTCTAAAAATAATATTTTGAAAGAGAATACTGTAACATGATAATGTATGGCTTAGAGATACGACTTGCAAGCCAACGGTATGACAATACCACATAAATGAATGCCATAACAGAGTAAGAGTTTCTGATTTAATTTCAGAGAATGCGTGTCTTTAAAGATTTAAAAGTGAGCTTAAAGAGGGTTAGGTGGTTTCCCAAAGAAGGCTTGAGTTCGAATAACTCCTAGCCCAAAATCATATTTTGTTGATACGGGTTCCATTACATCCCCAAAAGGGATCATACACTGGCCTAGTTCCCTATGATGTATCAGAGACAGAGACTCCAACTCTTACGGCAAACTTAAGCTGGGGGCTTGGCCGCCAAGTCAAGGAAGATTCTATAAAGCCCACGGAATTTTAGAGTTATAGGGTATACCACCTAGCTTAGAAGTGATACAAAGCATAGAGTTGCATTTACAAGATTGTTTTAAGAATATTCGAGATGGCCCATGTATTTTGAACTATTTCATGCACAATGTTTTATGACTTGCTCTAACCTATGTTATATATGTATAAATTCATTATGTTGGATTTCTCTGCATATAAGTACAATTGTATTGACCCTCTATATTTCAAGGTCTGACGCTCAGTTTAGAGGTCCTGCTAAGCCGTAGAGTTTTTTTTAGAAAGAAGTGAAGTGTGCAGTTGGTGAGCCTTTTCTATTCCGGAAGGCCTATTTCTTTTCAGATACTTGTTATTTACTTTGGTTTACGTCCACTGGGGGACTTTTCCCAGTTTCAAACAGTTTGTAATATCATATGTAATTGAGATTTGGAGGCTGGAACAGATATTGTCTAGTTGTTGATTTACTTATTTCAGAAATGTTAAACCAAACTCAGAGTATGACCATGATTCTATTTGTTATATTCCGTATATTTTATTTATTATTATTAATGGTCTTCATGAGTACAAGACAGGAAGGGGAGCTCGAGCCTATATGGTTTGGGATGCTCGTTGCGGCTAGGTCCCAATTCAGGTCATGACAAACTTGGTATCAGTGCCAGGTTCATTGTCCCAGGGTGTCTACAAAATCGCATTGAGTAGGGTCTTATTTATGGGTGTGTAGCATGCCATACTAATAAGCAGGTGGGTACTAGACGTTTAGGAATATCTCTCTTTTTTGTGATTTAGTTCGTACTGTAGAGTCTAAAATATCCCCTAATCTATGGTCTCTTGTATTTCAAAAAAGCTATCATGCCTCCACATCGCTCTAATAATCAGAATTCCCAAACTGAAGATGTCTGTCCTACCCATGGGATGAGGACACATAATAGAGCCCACACTCCTGAATTTGTTGCTGCTCTGGGAGTCCCTCCTGTCCAGACCAACCCACCCAAGGAACCTAGGGTTCCTCGATCTAGGACTAACCACACCCAACCTCCTCAAAGAGAGATATCAAATGCTGAGTTCAGACAGTTAATACATATAATTACACAGGGTATGGCTTCACAGACCCGACGGTCGGAGGATGTTGGGTCTGTGACTGGTGCATCTGAGACTACTCGGGTGGGTCAGTTTATGATACTTAACCTGTCTAAGTTATGGGTATAAAGATGGAGTAGGATCTACAAGAGTTTGTGGATAAGATGGAGAAGATTTTTCGAGTGATGCATGTGGATGAAGTGCAAGGGGTTAAATTAGTGGCTTATCAACTGAAGGAGGCAGCAAGTCAGTGTTACAATGAGTGGAAAGATTCGAGGGGTGAAAATGCTAAGCCTTCTGTGTGGGGCAAATTTGTGGAAGCTTTACTGGATTAATTCTTTCCCCAGGAGTTGGGGAGTCCAAGGCTGAAGAGTTCATGAATTTGAAACAAGAGAAGATGAGTGTCAAGGAGTACACCCTAAAATTCAACCAACTATCCCGTTATGCTCCAGAATTGGATGGAAAAATGAGGGCCCTTATAAGGAAATTTGCGTCTGTGATTTTGGATGACTTGGTGTTGGAGTGCAAAGGGGCAATTTTGAATGAAGATATAGACTTCTTTAGATTGTCTGTCCACATGCAGCAGGTCGAGGATCAGAAAAAAAGGGTTGCTGAAGCAAGGGAGAAAGATAGACAGGCCAAGAGGGCCAGACAGCAGACCAGAACTACAGTCAGCACCAAGACGGTAATTGGGGTAACAAGTGGCCAAAGAAATTTTTTTGGAATAATGCTCAGCCAGCGTGCCTGCGCCCAGACCTTCAGTTGATCTCCAGTTTTAGATTTTCAGCCTAGGAATGGATCGAGAGTACAGAGTACATAGTCGCAAGGGAGTGTGGCGCAACCTGCTAAGTCATACCTTCGATGTAACACGTGTAAAAGGCACCACCCAGGAAAATATTAGTTTGGCACAGTGGTATGTTATTTATATAGCCAGCCAGGCTATATCAAGAGAGATTGCCCGACAATGAGAGGAAATATTGGGGGAACTAAGTTGTAAGCTAATTCCTCAATGCCACCACCACCTCCAAAAGGCATTACTTCATCTACCGGGAGTGGTCACAATCGGCTGTATGCCTTGTCCAATCGCTAGAAGGCAGAGGCCTCACCAGATATAGTCACGGGTATGTTACAAATCTTCTCCTATGATGTATATGTATTACATGATCCCAAATATACTTTGTCTTATGTGACCCCATATGTGGGAGTCGATTTTAGGTTTGATCACGAAGTTATTGTGGAATCTTTTTCTATTTCCACTCTTGTAGGTGATTCTGTTGTGGCTAAAAGGATATATAAAAATTATGTTGTGTCCATTTGTAGCTGTGATACCATGGCTGATCTCGTAGAGCTTGATATGGTTGATTTTGATGCTATTTAGGAATAGACTGGCTCCATTCGTGTTATGCCATGCTAGACTGTAGAACCCGAAAGGTTACTTTCTCTTTTCGAATGAACCAGTGATAGAATGGGAGGGACATTCTTTAGCATCTAAAGGGAAATTCATATCTTACCTCAGAGCCCATAAGCTCATCTCCAAATGTTGTTTGTATCATCTTATTCGGGTTAAAGATTCAAATACCGAAAGTCCTTTTCTTCAGTCTGTCCCTGTGGTTAATTAATTTCTAGAAGTATTTCTTGATGATATCCCAGGAATACCACCTGATAGGGAGATAGATTTTGGTATTAATTTATTGCCAGATACCCATCCTATTTCTATTTCGCCCTATAAAATGGCTCCTGCAGAATTGAAGAAGTTGAAAGAACAACTAACAGATCTTCTTGACAGAGGCTTTATCCATCCTAGTGTTTCTCCCTAGGGTACACCTATACTCTTTGAACTTAAGAAAGATGGTTCCCTCCGTATGTGTTTAGACTATTGTCAGTTAAATAAGGTCACTGTAAAAAACAAATATCCCCTTCCTAGAATTGATGATCTCTTTGACCAAATTCAGGGTGCTAGGTATTTTTCAAAGATAGACCTTCGCTTGGGACATCATAAGTTGAAGGTTAGGGAGGCTGATATTTCTAAAACAGCTTTCCAAACCTGATATAGCCATTATGAATTCTTAGTCATATCCTTCGGATTGACTAACGTCCCTGCAGCCTTCATGGATCTAATAAATAGGGTGTTTTGCCAGTTTTTAGATCTATTTGTCATAGTTTTCATTGATGACATTTTGATTTATTCTAAGAGTGAGGAGGATCATGCCAGTCACCTCCAAATTATCCTTCAAACCCTCAGAGATCATAGATTGTATGCAAAATTTTTCAAGTGTGAATTTTGGCTTAATGATATTACTTTCTTGGGGCATATTGTGTCTAGTGAGGGAATTAAAGTTGATCCCCAAAAGATTGAGGCAGTGATCAAATGTCCTAGACCCATGACTCCAATCTATATTCAGAGCTTCTTGGGTTTGGCAGGGTATTACCGGAGGTTCGTAGAGAGTTTTTCTTCCATAGATGCTCCACTTACCAGGTTGACACAGAAAAAGGTGAAATTTGTGTGGTCTGACTCCTGTGAGAATAGTTTTGAGAAGTTGAAAGACAATTGACTATGGCACCTGTTTTAACCCTTCCCTAGGGTACAGAGGGTTTTGTTGTATATTGTAATGCATCCCGAGTGGGACTTAGATGTGTACTTATGCAGCATGGCAAGGTGGTAGTATATGCATCTAGGCAGTTGAAGGTGCACGAGCGAAATTACCCTACTTATGAATTGGAGTTAGCAGTTGTGGTGTTCGCCCTTAAAATATGAAGGCACTATCTTTATGGGGTACATGTTGATATATTTACATACCACAAAAATTGTATGTTTTCTCGTAGAAAGAACTAAATCTCAGATAGAGGCGTTGGCTAGAACTGTTAAAGGATTATGACATGAGCTTGCACTATCATCCGGGCAAGGAAAATATGGTGGCCGATGCCTTCAGCAGAATACCTATGGGCAGTCTTTCTCATATTGAGGAATGAAAGAGGGAGATGGTGAAAAATATTCACTGGCTTGCAAATTTTAGGGTACGACTTTTAGATTCCAAAGATGGAGGGAGTAGTTGTACATGAAGTAGCTAAATCTTTCTTATGTGCGGAATTTAAGGAGAAACAGGCCGGCGATCCAATCATGATGCAGATAAAGAAAGATGTGGGTCAACGATGATGGCATTTAAAAGTGGCGGTGATGGTATTTTTAGGTACTAAGGAAGGCTGTGGTACCGAATGTGGATGGTTTGCAAAGAAGGATCCTTGATGAAGCTCACACTTTGAGGTATATGGTTCACCCAGGATCTACTAAGATGTACCATGATCTTAAAGCTATATATTGGTGGATTAATACGAAACGTGATGTTGCTGATTTTGTTTCCAAGTGTTTGAATTGCCAATAAGTTTAAGTGGAACTTAGACCAGGTGGCACTTCCCAAGAGATAGCTTTGCCTATGTGGAACTGGGATATGATCAATACGGACTTCATCACGGGACTTCCGAGGTCCCGAAACAAATATGATTCCATTTGGGTAATTTTGGACTGGATGACCAGGTCAGCTCACTTTCTGCCGGTAAGGACTAACTAGTTGAAAGATGATTATGCCAAGTTATAAATTGAGGAAATAGTTCACTTGCATGGGACACCAGTATCCATTATATCCGATTGAGGTACGTAATTCTCTTTCCAATTTTGGCAATCTTTTTAGAGAGGTTTAGGTACCCAAGTGAAACTGAGTACTGCATTCCATCCTAAGACCGATGGGCAAGCTGAACGCATCGTTCAGACTCCAGAGGATATGTTTTGACTTCAAGGGTAGTTGGGTAGATCATTTACCATTGATAGAGTTCTCATACAATAATAGTTACCATGCCAGCATTAAGATGGCTACTTTCAAAGCACTTTATGGGAGAAGGTGTAGATCACCAATTGGATTGATGAAGTGGGTGAAATGTGGATGTTTGGGCCTGATCTTGAACATCAGGTAATGGAGAAGGTGAAAATCATTAGAGAACGACTTAAGAAAGCTCAGAGTCATCAGAAGTCCATTGCTGATGTTAGAAGAAGAGAGTTAGAATTTGAGGTTGGTGATTGGGTATTTCTCAAAGTCTCCCCTATGAAGGGAGTTATGCATTTTGGAAAGAAGGGGAAACTTAGTCCTTGTTTTATAGAACCATACCAAATTTTGAGGAGGATAAGTGAAGTTGCCTATGAATTGAAATTGCCCACGAGTTTAGGCTCCATACATCCCGTGTTCCATGTGTCTATGTTGAAAAAGTGTATTGGAGACCATTTCTTGGTGTTGCCTATAGAGGAAATCAATGTGAAAGACTCATTGACATATGAATAAGAACCCTTTTCTATTCTGGACCGTCAAGTACAGAAGTTGAGAAGTAAGGAAATAACTTCGGTTGAGGTGCTGTGGAAAAATTAGAAAGTTGAGAAATCTACTTGGGAGTGAGAGGACAATATGCGTGCAAGATACCCAAACCTTTTTAATCCGGTGAATGAAGAAATGAAAGGTACAATCCTTGCCTTATTCTTTTTATATTCTACTTACTGAGATAAATCGTGCTTAGCTATGTTCCACATCATCATTTGGGGACGAATGATCCCAAGGGGAGATAATGTAACACCCCACAAAAATCTTCTACGTGATATCTCACCTAGTAGCATATTTGAGAGGCTAGCAACTTGGAAATTTCAGAAGTGTTACAAAGGACTTAGTCATATTTTGAAGCTCCTAAACTTGTGTGATCTCTAAATCGATTTTTCCAATCTTGAGATATGAATATTTAAGTTTTTTCATGTTTTGGGGAGTAAAAGGGATGTGTCGGGGAAGTTTCAAATTTTTTGGACAGCGTTAGAGGTGAGTTTGGATGTTGGAAATAGAGAACCGACGCGAAGTCGACACACCACATCGTTGGAGACATCGATGAAGCAGTGAACCAACGCGATATTGATGTGTCGCATCGGTTGGCATATTGGTTGCCCAGTTCGTATTTTCTTTTAAATTTTGGGTCAGGATGGGTATATTAGTCAATTTACCTCATCTAAACTCCACCTTAACACGAAATTAAATAATTTTTGGGGCTAATGACATCAAAAACTACTTCTCTCTCTCAAACTAAAAACCCTAGGCTCTTCCGTCAAAGAGCAAGAAACTCATCCTTAGAAGTCAAGAGTATCAAGAACTTAGTCAAGATTCGGGATCCACTCTTTCTCCTAAGTAATCTGAGGTACGTGGGGCTGTCCATAAAAATCTATTGGCATAAATTATGATTTTATCAATCTTTAAAAGCATGTGAAGATGTTTATAATAAGGGTTTGAATAATTGTTTTGAATAGCCAAATAATGAAAACCTTTTGTATTGATATATATATATATATTATTTTGGGCTTGAGGCCTCACTTTGAAATTGATTTTTATATGTATTATGTAAATATGCTTTTTCAGTTTATAAAGATTAAATTAAGAGCGTGGATGATTAAACCCCTCTCGTGTTGCATTACTTCTTGACTTCACATGTTAAGTGTTATGAAATTGCATGATTGAAAGTATAAGATAAGTGTTTTCAATATTGATATCAATTTGATCTTATCTGTGAATTGAAGAGAGGGTGTTTTCGTATCATACAAGCGTTTTATGGGTTGTAAATGTTAAAGAAGATTATTGAAAGAATTCCATGGTTTATTACAACAAAAGTGACCACCATGTGTTTGTAAATTGAAGTTGAGAATCTTTTCCTATGTTTTCATGAAATTCACTATGTGCATGTTCATATACTATTTGAATAGTTTGGTGGTCTAAAAATAATGTTTTGAAAGAGAAGACTATAACATGATAATGTATGTCTTAGAGATACGACTTGTAAGTAAACGGTATGACGATACCACATAAATAAATGCCATAATAGAGTAAGAGTTTCAGATTTGATTTCAGAGAATGCATGTCTTAAAAGAGTTAAAAATGGGCTTAAAGAGGGTTAGGTGGTTGCCCCAAGAAGGCTTGAGTTCGAATAACTCCTATCCCAAAACCGTGTTTTGTCGATACGGGTTTTATTACGTCCCCAAGAGGGATCATACGCTGGCCTGGTGCCCTGTGGCATATCAGAGACAGAGACTCCAACTCTTGAGGCAAACTTAAGATAGGGGCTTAGATGCCGAGTCAAGGGCAAATTCCATATAGCCCATGGAATTTCAGAGTTGTAGGGTATACCACCTAGCTCAGAAGTAATACAAAGCATAGAGTTGCATTTACAAGATTATTTTAAGAACATTGGAGATGACCCATGTATTTTGAACTATTTCATGCATAATGTTTTATGACTTTCTCTCACCTATGTTATATATGTATAAATTCATTATTTGGATTGCTCTGCGTATCAGTACAATTGTATTGACCCCCTATATTTCAGGGTCTGTGGCTCAGTCTAGAGAACTTACTAAGCCGTAGAGTTTTATCAGAAAAAAGTAAAGTATGTAGTTGATGAGCCTTCTCTATTCTGGAAGGCATATTTCTTTTCAGATGCTTGTTATTTACTTTGGGGGCCTTGTCCCAGTTTCAAACAGTTTGATAATTTCATATGTAATAGAGATTTCACAGACTGGAACAGTTATTGTCTAGTTGTTGATTTACTTATTTCAGAAATGTTAAACCGAACTCAGAGTACGACCATGATTCTGTTTGTTATATTCCGTATCTTTTCTTTATTTTTATGAATAGTTTTCATTAGTACCAAAAAGGAAGGAGCGCCCGAGCCTATACAGTTCGGGATGCTCGTCGCGGGCAGGGTCCCGATTCGGGTCGTGACAAACTTGGTATCAGAGTTAGGTTCATGGTCCCAGGGTGTCTGCAAAATCACATCAATTAGAGTCTTATTTATGGGTGTGTAGCATGCCACACTTATAAGTAGGAGGCTACTAGACGTTTAGGAATATCTCCTTTTTTTGTGATTTAGTTCGTACTGTAGAGTCTAAAATATCCCCTAATCTATGGTCTCTTGTATTTCAGAAAAGCTATCATACCTCCACGTCGCTCTAATAATCAGAATGCCTAAACTGAAGATGTTTGTTCTACCCATGGGATGAGGACACGTAATAGGGCCCATACTCCTGAATTTGTTGCTGCTTTGGGAGTCCTTCCTGTCCAAACCAGCCCACCCAAGGCACCTAGGGCTCCCTGATCTGGGACTAACCACACCTAACCTCCCTAGAGAAAGATATCAAATGCTGAGTTCAGATAGTCAATGCATATGATTGCACAGGGTGTGGCTTCATAGACCCGACGGTGGGAGAATATTGGGTCTGTGATTGGCATATCTGAGACTACTCGGGTGGGTTAGTTTATGATGCTGAACCCATCTAAGTTTATGGGAACAAAGGTGGAGGAGGATCTACAAGAGTTTGTGGACGAGATGGAGAAGCTTTTTTGAGTGATGCATGTGGATGAAGTGGAAAGGGTTGAATTAGCGGCTTATCAATTGAAGGAGGCAGCAAATCAGTGGTACAATGAGTGGGAATATTTGAGGGGTGAAAATGCTGAGCCTTCTGTGTGGGGCAAATTTGTGGAAGCTTTACTGGACTAATTCTTTCCCCAGGAGTTGAGGGAGGCCAAGGCTTAAGACTTCATGAATTAGAAACAAGGGAAGATGAGTGTCAAGAAGTACACCTTGAAATTCAATCAACTATCCCGTTATGCTCCAGAATTGGCGGGAAACATGGGGCCCGTATGAGAAAATTTGTGTTTGGTCTTTCGGATGACTTAGTGTTGGAGTACAAAGGGGCAATATTGAACAAATATATGGACTTCTCCAGGTTATCCGTCCACATACAGCAGGTCGAGGATCAGTAAAAAGAGGGTTGCTAAAGCAAGGGAGAAATATAGACAGGCCAGGAGGACCGGACCAGCGGACCAGAACTACAGTCAGCACCAAGACGTTAACTGGGGTAACAAGTGGCCGAAGAAAAAGTTCTGAAGTAATACTCAGCTTGCGTGCCTGCACCCAGACCCCCAGCTGATCGATGGTTTTAGAAGTTTTATCCTAGCCATGGATCAAAAGTACAGGGTATGCAGTCGCAAGAGAGTGTGGCACAACCTGCTAGGTCATACCCTCGATGTAACACGTGTGGAAGGTACCACCCTGGAAGATGTCAGTTTGGCACAATGGTATGTTATTCTTATGGCCAGCCAGGCCATATCCAGAGAGATTGCCCGACAACGAGAGGTAATATTAGGGAGCTAAGTCGCAAGCTAATTATTCAGTGCCACCGCCACCTCCTAAAGGTGCTACTTCAGCTACCGGGAGTGGTCGCAATCGGTTATATGCCTTTTCTAATCACCAAAAGGTAGAGACCTCACCAGATTTAGTCACGGGTATGTTACAAATCTTCTCTCATTATGTGTCTTATGTGACCCTATATCCCAGTCTATTCGTGTTATGCCACGCTAGACTGTAGAACCCGAAAGGTTACCTTCTCTTTTTTGAATGAACCAGTGATAAAATGGGAGGGGCATTCTTTAGCACCTAGAGGGAAATTCATATCTTACCTCAGAGTCCATAAGCTCATCTCCAAAGGGTGTTTGTATTATCTTATTCAGGTTAAAGATTCAAATACCGAAAGTCCTTCTCTTTAGTCTGTCTCTGTGGTTAATGATTTCCAGAAGTATTTACCGATGATCTCCTAGAAATACCACCTGATAGGGAGATAGATTTTGGTATTGATTAATTGTCAGAGACCCATCCCATTTCTATTCTTCCCTATAGAATGGCTCCTGCAGAATTGAAGGAGTTGAAAGAATAACTAACAGATCTTTTTGACAGAGGCTTTATCCGTCCTTGTGTTTCTCCCTAGGGTGCAACTGTACTATTTGTATGTAATAAAGATGGTTCCCTCCATATGTGTATAGGCTATCATCAGTTAAATAAGGTCACTGTCAAAAACAAATATCCCCTTCCTAGAATTGGTGATATTTTTGACCAACTTCAGGGTGCTAGGTGTTTTTCAAAGATAAACCTTTGTTCAGGGTATTATCAGTTGAATGTTAGGGAGGCTAATATTCCCAAAACACCTAACGCCCCTGCAGCCTTCATGGACCTAATGAATAGCGTGTTCCGACAGTTTCTAGATCTGTTTGTCATAGTTTTCATTAACGATATTTTGATTATTCTAAGAGTGAGAAGGATCATGCCAGTCACCTTCGAATTATCGTTCAGACCCTCAGAGATCATAGATTGTATGCAAAATTTTTCAAGTGTGAATTTTGGCTTAATGCTATTGCTTTCTTGGGGCATATTGTGTCTAGTGAGGGAATTAAAGTTGATCCGTAAAAGTTTGAGGTAGTGAGAAAATGGCCTAGACCCACGACTCCAATAGATATTCAGAGCTTCTTGGATTTGGCAGGGTATTATCGGAGGTTCTAATATGGGACAAAACAAGGGAACACGAAATCACACCCCAAAACAGTCCACAAATCACAACAAATCGTGGACCAAATGGGGACCTCTCTCGAATTCGACAAACACAACAAGAATACAAGATATGTAGGTTTATTTGACACCAAAAACAACAACAACAACAAGATATAATCAACAATATGGTAGGAAGAAACAAAACTTTGATAACAAGAACCAACAGTTACAAGATTACAAGAACAATAAGAACCAATGGTTCACTAGACGACACAAACTAAAACATGAAATGTAAAGATAGAAAGTGAGACATACACTACAATAAGATCTAAGAAACCATAGACATATTCCATCTAAGGACCCCTAGAACTTACAATAGCAACACCACACTCTTATGAAGACACGAGAGGGATTCCACCGCTCATGCACCAATGTTTCCAAGCAATACACATTTACAAATGTTTCCACACTTGCCATGCCCTAGTTTTTGTCCTAGAGAGCCTTCTCTCAAGTGTTCTTACATCAATATTCAGCAACCCCAATGAAATAAACCCTAACATGTTCTATTTATAGACTTATTACAATAATAGGCAAAATTACAAAAGTGCCCCTTAGTGTTAAATGAACAAAATGGCTCCTATGGAGTGCAATAGAGGGACGACTTTTGAGCCATTTTCACACTCCAACTCGTACACTCCGTAGGTTGCATTCAACACACTAAAAAGAAATCTATCGTCATGATTGTACCCGTATCATCCTCTCCATCTTGAGAGGAATTTGACGTCAAATTCACGGCACAAACCAAATTAAAATGGTTCCAAAACAGCCCACAAAATAAGAAGAAACCGAGAACATAACAACTTTATTTTGAACCTCGGCTTTCTCTCCATCTTGAGATTTGCCTTCAATCTCATTCGGCTCAATTGAGTTTCATTCCCGGCCAAGATAGCATCAGCAATGTTGTTATTCATTGTCGCTAAGAAGTTACCTACAAAACACAAACAAATTAGTTGTACAAGAAAGGTCTTCACACTCTCTCTTTATTTCTTTGCCTCTCGGATTCCTCACACTTTAATCTCACAAGTGTTGTAAGCTTGCTTGTACTCCGTGAGGTGTTGAGAGGTGAACCAAACATTTACAACAACTCCAAAGAATAAGAAAAGAAACACACAAGGACGTAAACACAAAGAACGATTTCCAAAACCAACTCACAATCTAGTAAATGATCACTAGTTTGTAAGTTGGTATTGGAATCAACGAACGAAACTAGAAAACAACAAATTGACACTTAAGAGATCAAAATTTGAGCTTAAAATTGTCGTGTGAACAGTAAATAATAACGTGGAAGCCACGTATTGGTTGTGGTTTTTAAACAACTTGTTATATTTCAATTTGGAAGTCTTGGTCAATTTTCAATTTGGATGGTTGAGATTTGGTTAATGGAGGGAAACTACAAGTCTTGAAACTCTTTTCAATTTTCAAATAAAAGTCTTGACTTAGCTAATACTATTCCCACAAAACAAGGTCCTTAAATCATGGAAGGTTGTTGGAAGTGGTTGTAAAGTTTTTGTTTTTGTAGGAAAAGTCTTGAAAGACCTTAAAACTTGGAAGATTGTTGGAGAAGGCTTAAGGGTGGTTGAAAAAAGTCTTCAAGACTAACAACAATACCACTCTCTTTCTTCTTGGTGTTAAGATCAAACAACACCTTTTCTTTAACAAGTTATGAAGGTGGTGAAGAACACCAAGAGCAGAACACTTGGAATTCTAAGGTTCATGTTGGGTTGTCTATCATCAACAACACATGTTCAACCTCAAATATCCAACAACAAACAAAAACAACCCAACGTCCAACTCCAAGTCCACAATACAACACACGGCCAAGCTTGAACAACAACAATATCACACGGCCACAACAATGTTCACAACAACAACTTTCAACAAGTTTAAGCTCAAGTTTAGATCTAGACTCAAAAAATGTTAGAGAACAAGAAAACTAACACTAGAAACAACAAAACAAACAAGAACACTACTAGATATAGACGCACAACAAACAAATCTCGGCCAAGACAACAAGAACACAATTTTCGGCCAAGAAACAAAAATGGACAGATTTCAACTTTTCTGGATTTTTTTTTCAGTTTTTAACTTTTTTTTTTCTAAGTAACAAACCCAAGATTGACTTCGTAGGAAAAAAATTAAAGTCGGATCTGATACCAAATGATACGGTATAAAACAAGGGAACATGAAATCACACCCCAAAACAGTCCACAAATCACAACAAATCGCAGACCAAATGGGGACCTCTCTCGGATTCGACAAACACAACAAGAATACAAGATATGTAGGTTTATTTGACACCAAAAAAAACAACAAAAACAACAAGATATAATCAAAAATATGGTAGGAAGAAACAACACTATGATAACAAGAACCAACGGTTACAAGATTACAAGAACAATAAGAACCAATGGTTCACTAGACAACACAAACTAAAACATGAAATGTAAAGATAGGAAGTGAGACATACACTACAACAAGATCTAAGAACCCATAGACATATTCCATCTAAGGACCCCTAGAACTTACAATAGCAACACCACACTCTTACGAAGACACGAGAGGGATTTCACCGCTCAAGCACTAACGTTTCTAAGCAATATACATTCACAAGTGTTTCTACACTTGCCATGCCCTAGTTTTTATCCTAGAGAGCCTTCTCTCAAGTGCTCTGTAACGCCCCAAAATATCATCCCGAGATGCCACACGGTGCCCAAGGCTACACGTAGCCTCAAGCTAACCCTTTAAGCCAAAACACTACCCTTGGGTTCCAATACAATAACATACACGCTACGCTAAGGATATATATATAAGTATATATCATATCACATCGCACATGGAACGGAATATCATTAGACTGTACATATATGGAATGTCTATACACAAATCAACCCAACAATACACTAGTCTGACATAGCCTCTATACAGCAAAATCAATGAGCCATTGGGACAAACCCCCAACTAACTCAACAGACTAAAGGGATCACAAAACAACGGCACCAAAACTAGCAACATGGTCCTCGAACCATGAGGACTCACCACTGAAGGAACGTAGATACGACACTCGGATATCACTGTTGCGGCTGCGGCTGAGTACCTGAACCTATATCATGGTAAAAATGTAGCCCATAGAGAAATATGTGGGTCAGCACAAGATACGTACTGAGTATGTGGGGGCACATGCAAAATATAAATAATATCATACATTTCATAAAAATGTACATACGGAACATAATGACACACCTGGCTTGAGTGACATTGGATCATGCAACTCATAACATCTTAGATAGGAAATGTAGGAGAAAAACCTCATAAATCATTATAGATCATCATAGGCATCTTGACTTACCACATTAAAACTCGAAGTGACTCGGTATTTCAATAAACATGACTCTTATGGATA
>NC_061122.1:21291245-21331904 GCF_002878395.1 Capsicum annuum | reverse complement strand
GCTGCCACCAACATCAACAACTCCACCAACAACACCCCTAGAAGAAGCACCTGGATCTATTGCAGTAGGTTGGTCATGAAGAGCTTCAACATTAGGCTGAAGCCTAACTACTCTTCTTGTTGCTCCAGCAAATTCCTTCTTTATTAACTCCATTATTGGGCCTGTTATTGTATCAACAAGACCTAGAGTAATAAAAGAATTCATCCCCAACTCCTGCTCAGTAGGCACAATCCAAGGATGCCCAACCTATAAAAAAGACAAATACATTTAAATCATATAATAATAATTTGCAATCACTTAGGTTACATGTTAACACAGTCGACTTATGCAACAAATAACCTATCTTTTGCAATAGTTGATCGGTATGCCATAATATATTAATAATATGTTGTATCAAATTATCCATCTGTTACATAATTTGCAGTAGATGGGTAATCTGTTGAGTCGGGTTAAGAGAACTAGAGCAACAGATGGTTAATTTGTTAAAAAATATGAATCGTCTATTACAATAGATTACCCATCTGTTACACCAGTTGCAGTAGATAGGTAATTTGTTTAAGCAGACGACCCATCTATCGTAATAGATGATACATTTGTTTCAAGATCTTTCTTTGAGTCAAATTATTTTACTTGAAAGAAGAAATTCTACATCATTCGGAGGGTTAAAGAGATCCTCCTCCTTAATTTTTGTGCTTCTCTTTGCAGCCAACCACCTAAGGATCCTTGGATGGGAAACCTCATCTGGTTAATCCTTGACCTGCTTTAGGAGGGGAGGAATGGCTTCAAATGCTCAAGCCTAAAATATGTAAACAAGAAGTAAGCAAAAAAAATCATAATACTTATTCAATATAAAAAAAATGAATGAGTAAACAAATAGTGATTAAATTTACCATGAAAGCCCAAGGAAAGCTGTATAATGTGATCATCTTTGGGGATAGTTTTGTCAGTAAATATTTGACGGTCAAGCTGTAACTGTCATATCCCCAGGGATAATCATTGAATTTCTCAAAATCCTCAGCAAACGCCAACAAATCATCTTCTATGACTTTCTTGACATATCTTGTCAATATAACTGAATGGGCAAACCAAACTAATCACAATTGCTCCCTGTACTGGTTTGGTATGGTTTTATCTTTGAGATCTTCTATCAAATTTGCCACTTTGTAGCTACGTCTAATAATATTCGACAAGCCATCTATTTTTCCTTGCGTTTGTTAGTTTTGGTGGGTGGTTACTTAGACAATGCCTTTCATCTATTTGATGGTGGTGGTTTGGTTGTCCTGTTTGCCTTGGGCCTTTTGCAAGGTGTTTCCTTGATGAGAGGTTCTTCTGGACGATCGCATATCAAGCCTGTCATTATGGAAAACTCTTTCAAGCCAAAATAAACCGGCATACCACAGTAGTTAATCCAGATTTCATTCATCTTTTTGCCCTCTCCTTCGAATCTTTATCATCCCCACATACTTGATCCTCCGCTTGAGAAGACCATATACCATGCTCATTTGGAAACGGGCAGTGTAGTCCACAGGCATCTCAAGAAAGCATCCAAAGAAGATCTTCTTAAAAAGTTAATCTATGTTTTCATTCTTCATAATATTCCTAGAGTCATCAAAAGGTTTCCCCAACTGAAATTTAAGTACAAGATCACCATTTAGTTCTGCAGGGTCATCTATCGACATCGCATCTTGAAACGTGTCAATACTAATAGTTTTGACAGCCTCTTACAGGATTTTGATCTTATTTCACGCCCCATTGGGGATACATTATATCTTGTTTATCTTCACCTTCCTCCTCACTTTTATTTTCCTCACCAACCTCTATATACCCTTCTCCACCTCCCTTTTCATAACTTTTCTCAGACTCATTTTTCCCTCACTGAGATTGTTCAGGAAGTTCCTCCGAATCCATCTGTACTCTAGCCTTTTTTGTTGGGTGGTCAGAAGTTGATCCACTTTCAGTTTCTTTTATTTTGGGAGACATATTTTAACTACAAACATCAAAAAATACATTACATTTGATGTCATAATTTTAAAAAAAAAAACTAAGACAAATTTTAATAAATTATTATATGCCACATTACAAATAAATACTCCAACGGATAACCCATCAGTTGGAACAAATGGAAAATCTGTTTGAAGACCTATTTAATATCTCCCAATAGATGTTCCACCTATTGCAATAGATCGACCACCAACACCACTACCAATTGCCCCCAAGACCACCACCAAGACCACCAACATCACCACCAATACCACCACCACCACCACCATCAATGCTACCAATACCAATACCAAGACCAACACCACCAATGCCACCAATAATAGCACCAAGGCCACAAAGACTGCCAACACCACCACCAATGCCACCAATACCAACACCAAGACCACCTATACCACCACCAGGACCACCAATACCAACACAACCACAACATCTACCAACAACACAACAAATACCATCCAATAATACCACGATAGTCAATGAAATACTGTGATAAAAACTAAGGTTTTCTCAGGTTCTTCCTATATTTTTAACATCAAAACTCAAAATTATTAACCTATTCTCAAAGATAATACAATTAAAAGTCTTCTTTTTCATCAGTAACTAAAAAGCACTAATTTTTAGAATAAAGAACAAATGTAGAACTCTTCTTGAACTCTGTTACCTATGAAGACAGATAAAATAATGGATACAAGCAAGAATAAAGTTGAAAATAACAACTATGTGGTCAAAAATAGGAAGAAAATTGATCTATTTTGAATGGTTGAGCAACATGTTGAGAAATTTTTGTATATATTGTTGAGAGAGAAAGAAAAGAGCAAGAACTCGAGATTTGAAATAATAAAATATTTTTCTCGCAAATAAATGATTTGTATGGGTTGATTTGTATTTTTGGAAAAGAATGACAAGTTTTGAAATTGTTAATTTGGTTTGGATTGATCTTGATTATTTTTTAAAATTTTAAAACATATGAATCATTTTAACTCAGAGTGATCGATTGATGACTCAGGTCGGGAGGAATACAATACCAACATCATGCAATTGCAACGACTAAATCAAAGTTGTAGTTGATCCAATGTACTCATCCCTAGTTCTATCTAAATCAGTTTAGGTATTAGCCTAATAATAAGTTACTACAAATTGTTTCAGCTCAAAATGATCGATTGAAGACTCAGGTCAGGAGAAATGCAATACCAGCATCATGCAATTGCAAAGACTCAATAGTTGTAGTTGACCCTATGTACTAATCACTAGTTCTATCTAAATAAATTTAGGTATTATCTAAATAATAAGTAAATACGAATTGTTTCAACTTAGATTGATCAATTGATGACTCGGGTTAGGAGAAACGCAATACCAACATTATGCAATTGCAAAGACTCAATTAAAGTTGCAGTTGACCTTATGTACTCATCCATAATTATATCTAAATTAATTTAGGTATTAGCTTGATTATAAGTTAATACAAAATATTTCAACTCAGATTGATCGATCAACGACTCTAGTAGGGAGGAACGCAATACCAACATCATGCAATTGCAAAGACTCAATTGAAGTTGTAGTTGACCCTATGTACTCTCCCTAGTTATACCTAAATAAATTTAGGTATTAGCTAAACAATAAGTTAAATATGAATTGTTTTGACTCAGATTTATCGATTGGTGACTCGGGTTGGGAGGAACGAATACCAACATCATGCAATTGCAAAGACTCAATTAAAGTTGTAGTTGACCCTATGTACTCATCTATAGTTCTATCTAAATCAATATAGGTATTAGCTCAATAAGTTAATACAAAATATTTTGACTCAGATTGATCGACTGGCGACTCAGGTCGGGAGGAACGCAATTCCAACATAATGCAATTACAAAGACTCAATTGAAGTTGTAGTTGACCCTATGTACTCATCCATAGTTATATCTAAATTAATTTAGGTATTAGCTCAATAATAAGTTAATACAAAATATTTTGACTCAGATTGATCGATTGGCAACTCTGGTCGGAAGAAATGTAATACCAACATCATGTAATTCCAAAGACTCAATTGAAGTTATAGTTGACCCTATGTACTTATACTTAGTTCTATCTAAATTAGTATAGGTATTATCTCAATAATAAGTTAATACGAAATGCTTTGACTCAGATTGATCGATTGGCGACTTAGGCTGGGAGGAACGCAATACCAACATCATGCAATTGCAAAAACTCAATTAAAGTTGTAGTTAAGCCTATGTTCTCATCTCTAGTTCTACCTAAATCAATTGTAAAGAAATCTGTTGTAACAGACGACTGAGCTGTTGAAAATTTTTGAACAGATATTTATATTAGTTGTAACAAATGACATATCTGATTTAATTATCAAATAGACATTTACATCTATTGTGACTGATGGCTGAGCTATTGGAAATTTTCAAATAGATATTGATATTAGTTGCAACAGATGACATATCTGATTTAATTATCAAATAAACATTTGCATCTGTTGTGACAGATGACTGAGTTGTGGAAAATTTTTAAACGGGTATTGATATTTGTTGCAACAGATGACATATCTATTTGAAAATTTTTCTTTTTTAATTTTAAAGTAATCTTCTATTCGAAAGAAGAAAGATAGATAAAATAGTACTACTAAGGCGGTAAAAAAATTTCTTGGATAACTCCAAAATCTAATCATTGAGTAGTCTTATCTTGTCTTTTCAATATCACTCATCTTCCTCGTGCCCCTCAAGTTATTAATGAATATTAATGAATATTTAAATCTATGTCTAGAATCATCTCTCCTTCAATCCTAAATTTGTTCATCTCTCTTCTTTTTCTGTCTCTCCTCTTTAGGGTTATTATAGTCATCTCCTTTTTTTCTGTCTTTTCTCTCCTCTTTCTCATAAGGATCCTTTCGGATCTAAATCAATCTATATTTTTCCTTGACTGAAATTATTGTTTTGATCCCCTTGCTTTTGACATTGCAGGTATGGTTCACTATTGCTCTTTCATTCTTATCTTCTTCTTTACAAGTTATTTAAATTAGTTATTTACATCTATTTTTTTTATTTAATTACCCTTTACCCATATCATATTTAATTAAAAAATTTTAAGGAAAGGTTACTTTTAAGTCTTGAATGAACGAACCATTTTTTTTATTAAAATATGCTAAAAAGTCATTTGTTGGGAGAAGTTTAAAAGAATTATTTACAGTATCATTTTTTGTATGTATGTTATTTGTTTCTTTGTTGTTGATTTTGTTATTGATGTTGTTGGTGGAGTTGGTGTTTTCGAAACTTGTAGTGTTGATGATGGTGTTAGAACAAATGATGTTGCTTCTTTGTTGTTGATGGTGTTGGAACAAATAATGTTTTTTCTTTGTTGTTGATGTTGTTTCTTTGTTATTTTGTTTCTTTGTAGTTGATGCTAATGGAGCAAATGTTGAAACAAATCAAACCACTATTAAGGCTGGTTTGATGTATTTCAACAGACTCCATATCTGTTGCAATAGACTTCACATTTGTTACAACAGGCTCCACATCTGTTATAACATATTAACAATCTATTGAACGGTTGGGAAGTTGTTACAACAGATGGGTAATCTGTTGTAATAGATGTATAATGTTATTTCTGTTTTTCTCTTGTTTGACATTATTTTTTCCCTCTTCTTTATGGATATAAGGAACTAAAAGTTGATAAACTTTTTCCCAACCAATACAAGAGGCTACAGTAAAGATTGGTTCAGAGGAATAAGCTACTTGTAGTTAGAACCACTTCATATGTGGGAGGTATGTATTACCGATAATATTATCGTGAAAACACACATAGAGTTCACTGATTTTGTGAATTCTATTTTTTACCTATTAGTCATTGATCATTCAAACAAGATATTTGTAATTTTACAGTTAAGTTTGATAGGTCCGGACTGATAAGGATGAGGGGCCATGAATATGATTTTGATACCCTGTTAAGATTTAATGTTGGTTGTTGCTCATCTTTATGAGTCAAGAATTGTGAAGGGATCAAGTTTTGAAGGGATTGTAAAAAGATTCGATAGCAATTGGACTAACTTTAGGGTGCATCGGACTCTGAGAGGGCCTTCGAATCCTCCTATTGCTTAAATCAAGAATGGAAATCAATATAGTTATTACCATAGCCCAAATTTATACGGTTGGGTTGCTCAGGGTGATAATTATATGCCAAAAGATGCGGTAGGAGAATACCTGTGAGGGAAAATAAGGGGCTGATATAAGACTATATTATCTGAGAGATAAATGAATAAGAAACATAGGACAGTAGGGAAGGTCATAGCGAATCTGGCCGATGAAACTGTCTTAGAACATTAGAAATCTGACGCAAGTGCAAATATGATAGTGTATCCAGTAATGAATGTAGATGGACACTTTTCTAGGGATCTACGACTAGGTAGCATGGTCGAAATGATCATAGTAGAACACCAAGAAAGCAGCTTTGTGGGCACCGAGGGTTGAAATAATGTATAGTAAGTCGAGAAAACTTGCGCCAGGAACAACTGAAGTTAAAATAAGGAATCTAAGCGAAGGTGGAAATTTCTGAATTTTAAATCTCATCCCATGCCTTCTTGTTTGTGGTTCCGATTAGGTACACTGCTATTAACCTGGACGGAACCACAAATAAGATTGAAAGGCAGATTGAGTATCATTACTTCCTTAGCAATATGCAATATGGATATAATTGATTGTGTTTTCTTTCCTTAGCATGCTATCAACATATCTTGGAGAAGATCATATACTTCTTGTAGTATATGAATCCCCATAATTTTCAAGCTTGCCTCCAGTTTGCTGATTTGGTATTCAAGCTTGTCGTTGTTGTTATTAAGGTTAGTATAAAGTTCTTGGTCTTTTGTGAGCTTGTCAATGAGGAACACTTCCTTCAAAGTTGTGGCATTGTAAAAGGCAATGATGGGTCGCTATGTTTGTTTTAGGTCAACGTGTTGATGCACACTTGACGAGTCTAAATTGTATAAGATTTTTGTTGCTCGTACTTTGTTAAATTCTAGTATAGTTTAAGATATCGTCCCACAGAGATTGGAAAATCTATGCTACAAATTTCTATTATCTTGATTACTATTAGAGAATCAAATTGATGAAAGGAGATTAATTTCTAAAGCTTTTTAAAAAAATATGTAAAGAAATAGTGTTTAAAGATTATCTTGGAGAGGAAGTAGGGGGTTGTTGAATTCACTTGGTATATTTATTATAATAAAATCATTATTTTAGTAATTTCTACAAAATTGTAGGATAACTTTCTAGACTTGATTTTTGTGTTCATGAGGAATAAAGACCCCTTGCGAGTAATCTTTAAATCAATAAACTTACTGGAGACAATCTCTCCACGAGGATACAAATTGAAAGAAATAGGATAGAGACCCCTCAAATCAACAATCTTATTTGAGTCAATCCCTCCGCAAGGATACTAATTGAAACAAATAAGATAGAAATTGTTTAAATCTAAGAAATAGTTGTAAATAATCCTTCCGTGAGGATAAGGATCAAAAGAAGCAATTTCAAAGATTTGAAATAACAAGTGACTAAAAATTATTATTACTTATATTTTATGAAATACTTATAGTATATTTAGTTTTCTTCCTTGTGGAAAGTACAACTTAATATAACTATAACTATAATATAAAATATCAAGTAACACTAATTTCTAGTACAAAAATTTCAACACGAAGTATTTAGCTTTTAAATAAAATCAGGTCTTGAAAGAACTAAAATAAGATTTATATTATAATATTATACCAAGTTTCTTCAACGTTCCCAACACAAAAGATTACTCCATTATGGAGAAATTAATAAAGAAAAAAAATATTACTCTACAAAAGAAAAAGAAAGAAAGAAAAAGTAAACAAGACTAATTCTTATATATTGCTTATGTTGTTGGATGCTTAACAATCACAGAAAATGCCTCTATTTATAGAAAATTATAATGTTGAACCAATGAATGCATTCTTTGAAGTGGTCGTCATGACGGTCAATTGTAACTCTTCTCAAAACGCTCACTTGTTTCATTTCTTCATTTGACGGGTGTGAGAAGCTTTTGAAGTGGTCGTTGTGACGGTCAACTTGTAACTCTTCTCAAAACGCTCACTTGTTTCATTCCTTCATTTGATGGCTGTGAGTATAAAATTGTGGTTACACCCGTGGAATTCTCTTATTCTTTGATAATTTATTTCTTCTCTTGTATTCTTCTTCCTGTAGAATTTGTCAGAAAATATACAATAATATGATATATTTATTTATATTTATTTAAAATAATTAATATTTAATATATAAAAATATATAAATAAATATATACATCAAATACCCCCACACCTGAATCTTTATTCGTCCTCGAGCAAAGGACAAAAAAAAACAACTAAAATTTTAAGTAATGAAATTATTAGATAGAATAAAATTCAATAAAGACTACATCATGCGTTCAAATAAATTTAGTCGCATTCATATTCACCTATTGACAATCAAAATTATAATATTTTTTCCCAGTGTGTCTCACCAAATGAAGAGAGGTGCCCATAAATCACACAATATATCAATAAAATCGAACAAAGGGCATTGATATAAAAAAATTCTCTCTCTCAACAAAGAAGTATCTCAAGCTACTCGAAGTTTCATAAGCTTGCCTATTATGTTGTTCTCCACTAATATAGGAATCTTTGAGTTGAGATCATGTAGGACTTTTATAAGGTTGGAATGTAGGTTTAGAGATGGATAGAATATATATGAATAAAAGTGACTTAAATCTCTTATGAACACTACAACACTTTAGCATTTTAACATTGTTGCTTTCCTAATGCTAAAACAAATCAACCTCCATTTTTTTTCATTTTTTTAATCCCCCTTTTTCCTCAATCATTTTTCAAGAAGTAGTTACCAACTTTTTTTTTTGTAATTTTTTTTTTTGGATAACATTCTATTTTTTTTTTGTGATAATATACTTAAAATACCAATAAGCTAAAAAGGAATCAATGTTTACTTCTTTTTCTTACTCCCCACACTATTTTTTTATTCAATTTCTTATTGACTCTAAGGGAATAAAGTGAATGAATAGATGTGATAACAAAGATTAAATTTGAATTAGAATTTGGCTTATCAATAAAATAAGAGATGATTTATTTAGGCTCAAGGGATGACCAGGGATAAACATAATTTTGGTAGGTCAATTTTGATCATGGATTAACAAGAAGGCCTACTTTTATTTTCCAACTCAAAAATCTACCTAGTATTTCACCTCAAATCACATGCAAGGCAAGTTCTAGATTTTCAAATATGCAAGAGAACTGGGCGATATCACCTGACAACACTATACACTTGGGATTAGTAAATATTACAATTTTAATCACCAATAAACAAATATGAATTTGAAAAGATATTTATATAACCCATGAATGATAGTAATTCAATTTATTTTTAAAATTTTTATTATTATAAAAAAAAATGTTCAGTTCAAAATATTACGACCATGGCAAAGAACTGAACAAATAAATCCATGGAAGTTTATTAATATAGTTATGCTATAAATAATTAAAAATATGTAAATATATAAAATATATTGTATAAATATATATATATTTCCTACCCCCCCCCCCCACTTAAAAAATCTTCATGTGTTTGGCAAATAATTTAAAAGCAATAGGAGAAAAAAAGTTTTTTTTTGAGAGCTTGTGAATTCCATCCCTAGTTCTGATTCACATTTTCTTTTTTGATTCTTGAAAATTCTCCACAAACATAGTTGACCAACATCATTATAAAGTATTTTCTTCTTTTGGATCATCCAATTTGTTTTGACCTTATCTCGAGAAGAAAAATAATCTTGCATAATAATTCTCAATTTTATTTTATATTTTTCACAAGGATCATTTCATGCTTTTTCCTGAAATCTCCAACAACAAAATTCAAAAATTTAGAATGATTAAAAGAAATTGCAGAATAATGATCAAATAATATTATTTTTGTGCTTATGACCTTTTCATTCTCATTTTTTTCAAAATTCATGCATTCGTTACTTGTTGAGTTGAATTTCATCACACATTTATCGTCATCATGCTTCACTAAATTAGTTTTTTCATCGTGAGCAATATATTCTTTTTCATAAGGTTTTTCTATTTCATTGATTGTTTCATCCTTACAAGATGCAGTTTCATTTGAAAGTTCACCATCATTATAGAAGTTTACTATGCTTATTAATTCATTTACTTTCATAGTTAAATCCATAGTGGCTTTATAATTATATGCAATTCTTTCATCGATGTTCTTAAAAAGAATATGCATAATTTTCTCCAAATTTCCATTCTCCTCTTGAAATGGTTTACTCTCAACATGTTGATCCTCTTGTGAGTATTGATTGTACTCCAGATTACAATTATATTCACTAGAATCAATGTACCTGAAAGAACTAGAAACAACATTAGATTGTTCATACGAAGAATCAAAGAAATATGAATTACCTGTTTGACATTCATGAACTTGGTGACTACCTCCACAATATTCACAAGTAATGGATCTTCCACGAATTTTGTTAATTAATTCTTCAAGACTGTTCATTCTCCTAGAATTCGAAAAAAATTACTTGTTTGGCATTCAAAGCTTTGGTGGTTGTTGCCACAATAGTCACAGATAATAGCCTTTTGACAATATTTTTCTACCAACTTAGTAAAATTTTTACTTGATTGATTGAAATTCAAACTTAAAGTGCATAAAATACGTTCACAATAAGATTTTTTTTAAAATCTTGCTTCCTACCACTAATTAGGTGCTACAAAACAAAGTAGATGAAGACAAAAAATAAAAATAATAATTAAATATATTATAATATAATATAAATTAATATAATAATAATAACAACAATATCTTCAAGTCTTATTTTTGAAAACTTGTCAAGTATTAAAAAATAAATTACTTAAAAATAAAATCTCAAAGTAGTAATAAGACAATTAATTTGAAGTAGATGTTTACCAATCCCCAGTAACGGCGCCAAAAATTTGTCGAGTCCAAATTGTATAAGATTTTTGTTGCTCGTACTTTGTCAAATTCTAGTGTAGTTTAAGATATCGTCCCACAGAGATTGAAAAATCTATGCTACAAATTTCTATTATCTTGATTACTATTAGAGAATTAAATTGATGAAAGGAGAGTAATTTCTAAAGCTTTTTAAAAAAATATGTAAAGAAATAGTGTTTAAAGATTATCTTGGAAAGGAAGTTGGGGGTTGTTGAATTCACTTGGTATATTTATTATAATAAAATTATTATTTTAGTAATTTCTACAAAATTGTAGGATAACTTTCTAGACTTGATTTATGTGTTCATGAGAAGGACAGGTAGGCTAAGAAGGCCAGACCGGCAGACCAGAATTGCAGTCAGCAAAAAAGTTGTAACTGGGGAAATAGGTGGTTAAAAAAAAGTTTTGAAGCAATGCTCAGTCGCCAGCAAGTGCACCTGCTCCCAGGATTTTGAGTAAATAGTGTTCCCAGTCAGGAGATAGGCTTGGAGCTCATGGCACCCAGTCCCAGAGGAGTGTAACTTAGACGTTTAGGTCACACCCTCGCCGTGGAAATTGTGGGAGAAATCATCCAGGGAAGTGTTATTCTGAAATTTTAAAGTGTTATTCTTTCGGCCAAGTAGGCCATATTTGGAGGGACTACCCATCAGCTGGAGGGGATCTAAAGGGAACTAAGTCCCAAGCTGCGTCCACGTCTCCTCCTTCTAAGGGTATGATTTCAGATGGCAGTGGTGGTCGCAACCGGTTATATGCCTTATCTAACCACCAGGATGTGGAGACCTTACTGGATGTTGTTATGGGTATGTTATAGATTTTCTCCCATGATATGTATGTATTGGCATGATTCTTATGATTGGTGTTGTTGGACAATAAGATGTGGAGTTTAGTGGTGAGAATAGTAGCTCGAGATTGATGATGCATATTTTATAGGAATTAATTAATAGGCTTGATATGATGTGTGAAATGGCCTAGGTTGGCAATTTATGAAAAAAGGAGTAGATAAATGGTGATATTTATACTTGAGGACTAGTGTTAAAAATAATGAATTGTGGTTGAGTCATTAAGATGATAAGAGTGATAGTCATATAAGAATAAGTTGAACCCCAGATAGCATGTTGTTAGAGAAGGTTGTATGGTATAAGTGTCATGTGCACCCAACTTGTGTTTTTGAATTTTGTAGTACAAGTCTGGGGAGTTGTTGTATAGTGTTCATTAAAGTTGAACTTGAGAAAATATAGGTAGGCAATATGCGCCTTTGTTATAGTTGTGCAAATTTTGTTAAGTTGCAAGTTTTGTGATTAAAGGTGTAGAGCAATTATTCTAAGGCGTTGAAGACAAAGTGTTAGCTGTTTGGAAGCATAGCTGCCCATGCCCATAATAATATTAGTTATAAGTTGATGATTTTGGGAGTTAGAAGATATTACGATTAGTGTCCCTGAAAGGAGAAGTTCTAGAAATAATTTAGTGTCTTTGTATTAGAGATTAATGAGAGGAGTTGTGTTCATGTATATACTGAGATCCCCATTTTGTGATAAGGAGTGTGAATGCGTGCACTCATGAGAGTGGGAGTTGTAGAGTGATGACTATAGAGGCTAGCAAAAGTTACAAGTAGCATTTATAGAAAAGCAAGGCCTTCAGGGAGAGTTTAGAGATTAAGTATGTAGTGATGTCTCTTTTATGTTAAGAGTTGTGGCTATAGATTTGATAAGGGGATATGTCTGTAAGTCTAGGATTGTGACTTTGATCTAAGGGGGAGATGGGGAATTAAGTTAGTTCCCGAATTTTTTCTTAATTTAGGAGATTATCCTACTAATGTCTACGTCATGTGTTTAAGTCATGCCTACGCCTAGGTTCGAGTTATTTGTGGACTTATGTTTATGATCTGACCTTCAAATTAGAAGCAATTATGTCTCTCAGTAATCCAGTATTTCATGTATTCAAGCCATCTGTTATGTTGCTCATGATCCAAATCTATGTCTCACAGCATGTTTGGTCCTAAGAAAATATATTTCTATATGTTACGGAATCATTTTATGCCAGATTTAGACAAAGTGATAAAGTTTGTGCTAACTCATAGAAAATTTCATCTTTTTGAATGAGGAGCAATCACTTTAAGTGAAATTCTTATCTTAGTTGTTAACGACATAAATTTCGGCTTTATGCCATATAGCTCATGAAATGTGCATTCATGTTTCTCATTTTGGTTTGTCCTAAGGAAATCATGTTGTGTTGTGTTCGTGCTGAATGACTCTTTACTTATGATCCAAATAGTTGTTATATGAAGCACTTGTGTCTATTCTATCATATCTTCACCTCTTGTCCCTCCTTGAGAAGTGCAATAAGTATAATACATGGATTGATAAGTGTTACTTCCATTCATGATGTTTGTGCTCGGGTTCCTCAATGACCATCTGTATGTTAGTATGATTGTGGTTGTGGAAGCGTAGAAGTGTGTTAGGTAGGGCAATAGATACTGTTATAGGTGAAAAATTTCGAAGTGATTTCTTGAGCTAAGGTTAAAAGAAAAGAGGGAAGAAGGAGACGAACTCCCGTTATGTGAAATAGTTAGGAGGGAAGTGTGTGGAAAAAATCTTAGTGAGAATGATTGAATTGGCTAGTCGTAGTGGGGAGATTCATGAAGTGGATGTAGTAATGATAGGCTTAAATGTTGTGACTGATGAAAACACAAACCAATGTGCCATGTGGTTAGTATTCCTTGAATTCGGACTTGAGTTTGTTGGATTATAGTGATGAGGTGAGATGATTTCTGGATAAGATGTAGGGTACAGGGTCCCGTAGCTTAAGTTAGCATCTTTTTCCCTCGAATGAGGCTTCAACTTAGAAGTATATTATGGTGGAATCAAATTCATGTGGTTAGATGTGTATGGGGAGAATTGTAAGTTGGGAACAATGAGGGATTTAATTTATTGTTTGGAGTGTAGACAAATAGTGTCTCCAAGTTTAAGTCTTTTCATTGTACCTTATAAGATGGAGAATGCTAATATTCTTATGCCCCACGAGAATCTTAACTTATGTCTTGTACGAATCTTAATAAGGCCGATGACTCTTAGGAAACAAAAAATTCATGTCTTACAATGTTTTGATCATGTGCCATAAAACACATGCCAAGATCATGTCGATGTCAAGTCTCATTATCCCATGTTTTGTGCTTTCACGTTTCACTAGGGATTATCATGAAGCTCGTTTGATGCCTTTAAATATTTTGTTAAGAAAAAAAGTTCAATGTGAGGTTTTGTTCTTTATTCTACACTTTTAGAGCTTCAACAAGTCCCTACCCATCATCCGAGGATGAATGATCCCAAGGGGGAGATAATGTAACACCCCACATTTATCGGGCTAGAAATCGAACCGTCGTTCCTACGTGTGTAAGCTCAAATTTCATGTTTTATATTTAAATTCATGTATCATGATCCTTATCCTAGTGTATGAAGTGATTATGAGGTGAAAAGTGTTCATAAAAATCATTTGGAGCAAAGTTGAGCTAAGAGTCATTCATTCATCCAAAGTTTGATATTCGATTCTATAAGGGTCTACTTTGAACGTGTATAACTTCCAATACACATATAATTTTTTAGCTCAAGACCCACCAAATTGTAGATTATTGAATTAGATTTCAACCTATACCAATTTCACCAAAATCTGATATCCGAGCGAAAAGTTATAGCAATTTTTGTGAAAAGATAGTAAGTCGAGGCGATATGCCTACGACGCACGCTCCATCGCCCCCAGCTATTTTCCAGGTTCGGTTTTCACATTTTTAAGGGAAAAAGGGTCCTTTCCTTGACCATAACCTGCCCATAACATAGAATTTCAGCCTCAAGAAGCATCAATTGCATCTTTTATTCAATTTTCTCTCAAAAATCAGAACCCTAACTCATCCCCAAAGATCAAGAACTCATCCCTAAGATCAAGAATTCTAAGAAACAGACTAAGATCCAGGTTTCATTATTCAAATCTTATAATCTAAGGTATGTGGGGTTTTTCTAAAACTACATAGGTATAAATAAATTGTTTCAACAATATTTAAACATTGTGATATCATGAATTATTGAAGGGGTTTTGGAATTTATGTTACAATTTTGCTTTATGAATTCTTTGATGGCAAAATTGATTTGGTCTTGAGGATTTTCCCTAACTTTAATTTACAACCATTTTTAAGTATACATATATATATATATATATATATATATTTACTGATTGATGAGTTTGAATGATGAATTGAGAGCATGAACTATTAGAAATCCCTCTCTTGTTTACTGGGTTCTTGTTTTTGTAAGATATGATTTATTTGAATGCACTGTTGGGAGCATGATATAAATGTCTTTATTTTTTTTATGACTTGATTATGGTTTTGAATTGAAGATGGGGTATTTTACTTGATGTTAAAGGTTAAATATGTATACTAAGAAGATTGCATGTTTTGTCACAAATTTTATGACCACCACATGTTTGTTGAACCTAAAAAGAGTGATCTTTGCATAACTTGATAAATGTTTTGAAGTCTGAATCTTCTTGAGTTGTTTGAAGTATGGTGGTCCAAACTTGATTGTTTTGAAAGAAGAGACTGTTATATGATATTTTATGGCTCAGAAACATGACTTTCAAGTCTTGGTGTGATGACACTGTAACACCCTGCAAAATTCCCTCATAGTTTAAGCCTTAGAGCATGTTGAAAAACGGGCATCTCCGTCCCCAAAGTTTGAGAGGTGCCTTCCCAAGTGTGAAATATTTTGAACTGTGTAGAAATATCATGAAAAGCATTGAATAAGATTTCCATCGATATAAATTTCATCAAAAGCTGACATCAGATGAGGAAGTTATGACCGTTTTACGGAAACAGTCTGATTCTAGACTTCCTAGGTGCGACAGAGTGGTCCGAAGGACCGTCGTCCATGCAACAGAATATCATACCCTACCGTCGCATTATGGCAGTGATTTCACACTCTAGAAGAGTATGATGGAGAGGTCCGATGGACCGTCGACCGTTCGACGGACCATGGAGATCCATCATCGCAGGGATCCAAGGGGTGTGTTCTCGGGAAATATTTGACGAAGAGGTCCGACGTACCGTTAGAACACGATGGACGGTCTCCCCTCATCATTGATATTGAGGCAGAAATTGATGTTCTGGAAAAGGTTCGATGGCCAGGTTCAACGGATTGTTGGACCCCTGACGGTCCATCGGAGACCACCGACGAACGTTCCGCGTAGAATTTTAAACCCATTTTTAAAAGGGTATTCTGGTATTTTCCACTCTTTGAAGCCCTCATATATAACAGATGATGCAGCTGCCTCATTTTCCCATCTCTAACACTAATGAGCTAGGGTTTTTCCTCCAAATCAAATCAAAAACACGAATTCTTCTCCAAGAAATATGAACTCACCCTAGATTGTGCTAGTGAGTTGAGAATTGAATCTCCCAAGTTCAAAGTCTTCAAGAACACTCTCCCAAGAGTAGGAAGAAGAAGTTTAGAGAAATCTTGTTCATCCAACTTCCTAAATCTAAGGATGTAGGGTTTTGAACAAGGGTAACCCTTTCACCCTTGTGCCCAATAGGCTTATCTACATCATGAATTTCCTGAAATCTATGAGCTTTTTACATGAATTCAAATTGGGGTTTTTCACCCATTATTATTGAATGCATTATCTTGATATTTCCCATGAATTAAGAGTCAAATGGCATGATTTCTGCATGTATTATTGAGAATTTACAGCTGGGTATAAACCCCCTGATTTTACTCCTTGAGAAGCTAATATTTGCAATGTTTAAGATATTGAAGCATATGACTAAATTGACATTTTGAGATAAATTGCTGAAATTCTCAGATTTCCACATGATTTATGAATTTATATGTTATATGCTATGGTTTTGATGAGCTTTAACTTAAGATTGAACTATGGATTAGTAATCCCTATTTGAGACTTGTTAATTTATGAACTCTTGTGCTATAGGCACCCATGATTTGAGTATTTTGAGATGATTGAGAAATGAATCGACCTAAGGATCATAGAGCTTTGAAATCCACTTTCTATATAAGATTACAGATTTGATTATTGGGTTCGTGGTGAACCATGAGATTATTCTAAAAGTGGATTTTTATGAGATGAGCGTAGATAATCTAAAGGGAGTAGTATTTAGCACCGAGAGGGTAAGTCACTATGGTTTCTTACCCCAAAACTACGTGCCACTGTAGGTTGGCCTGAGGCCGAGTTTATAATGATTATGATTGGGCCCGAAGCCGAGTTTTGTTTAGTGATCACTAGACCTAGGTTATACTCCATGGCAAGAGTATGCAGCTCCTCCCCAACATGGGGTCTCCTCCTTAGGAGGACAAAATATTGGACTCCATGTAGCTCGCATAGTTTATGTCAGTTACGAGAACCTCCCTTTCCCTTTTAAAACTTTGAGATCAGATACTTATTGTCCCTTCCTATGAGTTATTTTCCTAAATAGTAGAATTGCAAAGTTGTTCCCTAATTAAAGTATTTCCTTGACGTGAACTATTTCCCTAAATGAAAGTATATTCCCTTGATATGGTACTTTTCATAAGCTTTGAAATATCTTATTTCCTTGAACTAGAATAATTTTCCATTTGAGATAGAATAATTTCCCAAAAGCTTGAAATGAGATATTTTTCTAAAGTGAATGGAATGCCTTCAAATATGTTTCCAAGCCATATGATTCTGAATTCCAATTATATGAGTTCTAAATAATTATGAAATGTTGAGAATTGAAGAGGTTTTACTCTCCATGTGACATATGCATGAGTTGAAAGTATTGTCTAAAGTCCTTTCGCCTTTGGGTATTAAGAACAAGAGAAGATTTCTGATTTTTAATGTTAAAGAACGATGACTTACGAGATTTGTGCCGCATGCCTCATTCTACATGATTTATGAGCTTTATATTTTATACCTGTTCAAGCCATGTGAGTTATCTCATATTGCATACATGATTTGATTGAAGAAGATCGATACTATTTTATACGTATGCATTCACCCCCGCATACTCAGTACATTCCAAAGTACTGATTCACATATATTTCTATGTGCTACATTGTCTTATAATGTAGGTTCAGGTGCTCAGTCGCAGCCTCATTCATGATTTCTCTGAGTACCTTGCCTACGTTTTCTACAGAGGTAAGTCCTCATAGTTTGAGGACCGATCTTCAGATATTTTCTATATTTGAGAGACTATGTTTTATCTTCAGTTTATCTTGAGTCAGTTGAGGACCTGTCCCAACGGCTCCTTAGTTATGGATTGTAGAGGCTTTATCTGACTTGTGTTAGACTTTGGGTTTTGTTGAGGATTCAGTTTTGTGGTCTTTGTGGAGATTCTCTGTATTGAGGTCATTTGGACCGAGTATTATTTCTTGTGTTTCCTTTTATGTGATATAACTATGCGAGTGTTTGGACTATTTTATCTTGAAATAAGTGTTATTGGTAGAAACCGACTCTAAGGGTTGCTTGGAGCTACTTGTAGCCTTAAGTACCGTGTGACATCCCTGGAGGCAATTTTTGGTCATTACTTACTTGGTATCAGAGCTTAAGGTTTCTAAGGAGTCCTAGCGAGTTTGACAAGCCGCGTTGAGCAGAGTCTTGATCATCGGTGTGTAGGCGCCACATCTATGAGCAAGAGGCTATGAGATATTTTAGGAACAAGTTGTTTCTTCTTTCAGATTCTATCATGCCTACGGTTGTTTGCCCCTTATCTAATGTTCTTCTATTTTCAGAAAATGCCTCTCCAAAGAGCGAATGTTTGCGGGAACAATTATAAGCAACCCCTACTTATTGATCCTCTGAATGAGATGGTGTCCCATGCTGATTTTAGGTCGGCCTTTCAGGCGTTAGCCCAAGCGGTCACCATAAATGTTTGGGCCAATAACCAGGCCCCAGTTGCAAATCAACAAGGAGGTGATGCAGCTGCGTCTAGAATTTATGACTTTATGTGGATGAACCCGCCTGAGTTCTATAGGTCAAAGGTTAATGAGGACCCCAGTTGTACTTGGAGGAGGTGAGGAAGATTACAGATGTGATGCATATTTTGGAAGAAGAAAGTGTTGAGTTGGTACTCTATAGACTGAAGGACATTGCTTATGATTGGGTCGTTTCATGGTGGAAGGGTAGAGGTGTGAATGTTGCTCCTATGACTTGGCAAGTATTTGAAGATACATTCTTGGACCAATTCTTTACACTTGAGATGAGAAAGGCAAAGACTGAGGAGTTCATGAACTTCAGGCAGGCATCCATGACTGTTAAGGAGTACTATTTGAAGTTCAATCAGTTGGCCAAGTATGCTCCTGATTTGATTTTCGACACTCGGGCTAGTATGAGTAAGTTTGTGACTGGTGTTTTTGGGATGGTACTGAAGGAGTGTAGATTTGCGATGTTGCATAAGGATATAGATCTGGCTAGGTTGATGACGCATGCCCAACAGATAGAGGTGGATAAGCTTAGAGAGAGAGAAAATGAGGGGTAGAAAGAGGGCTAGATCTGAGCAGCATGAGTTTAGCCAGCCTAGGTTTTATGAAGGGAACTACTTTCAGTTTTACAGACGTCTGCCTATTTCAGTGCCTTCATCAGCTAGTGCTCTCATGCCTAGAGGCAGGCCAGAGTAAGGGAGCAGGTCTTCCATGTCTGGGTTGCAGAACAGTATTGGTAACCAGCCCCATTATCCTCTTTATGCCAAATATAGTACGAATCATCTTGGGGAGTGTTTCGGAGATGTGAGTGATTGTTTTGGTTGCAGAAAACATGGCCACAGACTTAGAGATTGTCACCATGCTATACAGGGGAACAGAGATGCCCGACCTCAGGCACAGGCTGCTAGTGCACCAGCTCTAGTACCCCATTGTGCCCCTGCTCAGGGTGCTTCTTCTAGCACTGCTGGCGGTTAGTGCCAGAACAGATTCTATACCTTACCAATCCATCGAAGCAGGAGGACTCCCCTGATGTTGTTACTGGTATGCTCCGTGTCTTTCGTCTTGATGTTTATATGTTGTTGGACCCCGGGTCAAATCTATCTTATGTGACCCCACTTGTAGCTGTGAATTTCAAAATGAGTACCAAAAAGATTCTTGAGCCTTTTCTAGTGTCTACACTAGTCAGAGAGTCTGTTATTGCTAAACGAGTGTATAGAGGGTGACCTGTTACCGTGATTCATAGAATTGTACCCGCTGATTTGATTGAGTTAGACATGGTAGATTTTGACCTTATTTTGGGTATGGATTGGCTTCATTCTTGTTACGTAGCTATAGACTATCATACCCGTGTGGTTAAGTTTTAGTTTCCTGATAAACCAGTGTTTGAGTGGTCTAGTAGTTCGGTATCTCCCAAGAGTCATTTTATCTCCTCTATCAAAGCCAAAAAGCTAATGTCCAAGGGTTGCATCTACCACCTAGTTAGAGTCAAAGACACTTTGTTCGAGACTCTTAACTATTTATTCAATCAATGTTGTTAATGAGTTTTCGAACGTCTTTCCGGAAGATCTCCCAGGGGTTCCTCCTGATAGAGAGATAGAGTTTGGAATCGACCTTATTCCCGACACTCATCCTATTTTTATTCCACCATATCGTATGGCGCCAATTAAGCTCAAGGAATTAAAAGAACAACTCAAAGATCTTTTAAATAAAGGTTTTATTAGGCCCAACATTTCTCCTTAGGGCGCACCTCTTTTATTCATGCTAAAGAAGGATGGTTCTTTGCGTATGTGCATTGACTACCATCAACTAAACAAGGTCATGGTCAAAAATAAGTATCCTCTTCCAAGAATTTATGATCTGTTTAATCAGTTGCAAGGTGCAAGTTATTTCTCCAAGATAGACCTTAGATCCAGCTATCATCAACTTAGAGTCAGTGGGTGTGACATTCTAAAGACAGTATTCCGAACCCGCAATGGTCACTTTGATTTCCTAGTCATGTCCTTCGGGCTAACTAATACCCCAGCAGCTTTCATAGACCTTATGAATTGAGTGTTCAAGCAATACCTCGATATGTTTGTCATTGTATTCATAGATGATATCCTTATGTACTCTCGTGATGAGAAAAACCATGCAAATCACCTTAGAATTGTCCTGTAAAGTCTTAGAGATCATCAGTTATTCGCTAAATTCAGTAACTGTGAATTTTGGCTAAGGTCTGTAGCCTTTCTGGGTCATGTTGTTTCAGCCGAAGGTATTAGAGTCAATCCCCTAAAGATAGAAGCTGTTAGAAATTGGTCTAGACCTATCTCTCCATATGACATTAGGATTTTCTTGGGTCTAGCGGGCTATTACCATTGTTTTTCTAAGGGTTTCTCGTCCATTGCATCTCCTATGACCCGGTTCACCCAAAAGAAAGTTAAATTCCAGTGGTCCAATTCCTGCGAGAAGAGTTTTTAGGAGTTGAAGACTAGACTTACTTCAGCCTCTGTATTGATTTTTTTTTATGATACTAATGGTTTTGTGGTGTATTATGATGCCTCTAGAGTTGGTTTGGGTTGTGTGTTGATGCAGAGAGGTAAGGTTATAGCCTATGCCTTTAGCCAGTTGAAGCCGCATGAGAAAAACTACCCGACCCATGATCTTAAGTTAGCTGCTGTGGTCTTTGCTTTGAAAATCTGGAGACACTATCTTTATGGTGTCCATGTTGATGTGTTTACTGATCATAAGAGCCTACAGTATGTGTTTACTCAGAAAGAGTTGAATCTTAGGCAGGGGAGGTGGTTGGAATTGTTGAAAGATTATGATATGAGTGTGTTTTATCACCCGAGCAAGTCCAATATAGTGGCAGATGCCCTTAGCAGAGTGTCCATGGGTAGTGTTGCTCATATAGAGGAAGGTAAGCGAGAGTTAGCTCGTGATGTGCATTGTATGGCTAGGTTGGGCATTAGGTTTCTTGATTCAGGAGAAGGTAGTACGTTGGTGCAGAGTAGTTCTGAATCCTCTCTAGTTTCGGAGGTGAAGGAGAAGCAAGGTAGGGATCCTAGTTTGGTCAAACTGTAGGAGTCAGTTAAGGACCAAAAGTTCAAGGTTTTCTCCCGAGGGGGAGATGGTGTGTTGAGATTGCATAGTAGGTTGTGTGCCTCGTGTGTTGATGGTTTGAGGCAAAGGATTATGGCTGAAGCACATAGCGCGCGTTATTCTATTTATCCTGGCACTACTAAGATATACCGCGACTTGCGGGAAATCTATTGGTGGAAAGAGATAAAGAAGGACATGGCCGAGTTTGTAGCAAAGTGTGCAACATGTCAACAGGTTAAGGTAGAGCACGAAAGAACTGGTGGTGTGATGCAAGAATTTAGTATACCCACTTGGAAGTGGGAGATGGTGAATATAGACTTCGTGACCTGGCTGCCTTTTTTGCGCCATCATCACTATTCTATTTAGGTTTTTGTGGATAGGCTAACTAAGTCCGTGCATTTCTTGCCAGTGCATACATCTCTTACGGCTGAGGATTATGCTATATTGTATATTCGGGAGTTGGTTAGACTGCATGGAGTTCCTTTGTCTATCATTTCAGATAGGGGTACCCAATTTACTTTCCAGTTTTGGAGGGCGTTTCAGGAGGGTCTTGGTACCCAAGTTCTTTTGAGTTTCGCTTTCCACCCACAGACAGATGGTCAGGCAGAGAGGACCATTCAGACCCTAGAAGATATGTTGAGGGCGTGTGCTCTTGATTTCAAGGGTAGTTGAGATGAGCATTTGCCATTGATAGAGTTCACCTATAATAATAGGTTTCATGCTAGCATAGAGATGGCACCATTTGAGGCCTTGTATGGTAGGAGGTGTAGATCACCCATAGGATGGTTTGAAGTGGGTAAAGATGCCGCGAGTGGGCCTGATGCAGTTTTTGAAGCTACAGAGAAAGTCAAGTTGATTAGAGAAAGGTTGAAGATGGCTCAAAGTTGTCAAAAGCCATATGCCGATGTGAGGAGAAGAGATCTTAAGTTTGAGGTGGGTGATTTGGTGTACTTGAAGATTTTACCCATGAAAGGGGTGAAGAGATTTGGTAAGAATGGAAAGCTTAGTCCCCGTTATGTTGTCCCGAGTGTTGAGCCGTGTTGGTAAAGTAGCATATAAGGTTGAGTTTCCCTCGGAGTTGTCAGCCATTCATCCTATCTTTCATGTCTCCATGCTCAAAAACCATATTGGTGATTATATCGTGGTTGATCCTTTAGAGAATGTTGATATTCAGAATAGTCTTTCCTTCGATGAGATTTCTTTTGAGATCCTAGATTTTCAGATCCGTAGACTAAGGAACAAAGGAGTTCCCCTGGTCAAAGTATTGTGGCGGAATTAGTCTATTGATTGTGCTACTTGGGAGGTAGAAACAGACATGCAAGCTAAGTACCCATACCTCTTTTCCGCAAGTTCAGATCAAGCTGAAGGTATTATTCTTCCTTAATTTAGCCCTTCTAATACAAAAATTAAGCTATGCATCTATCCTTGTATGAATTCTTGCATTATCCGGTGTATTCATGAGTTTAGAAAGATTTTGAGCCATTAGTAAATGTTTCAGCTATGTGTACTCTACTTTTTCCAGCGTTCCTAGCCTAGCAAGAGACATTCAAGGATGAATATTCCCAAGGGGGATATATTGTAATACCCCGCAAAATTCCCTCATAGTTTGAGCCTTAAAGCATGTTGAATGACGGGCATTTCTGGCCCCAAAGTTTAAGAAGTGTCTTCCCAAGTGGGAAATGTTTTGAACCATGTAGAATTTCCCAAATATCGACTTTTTGTCATGAAGATCATTGGATAAGTTTTCCACCGATACCAATTTAAGCAAAATCTGACATTAGACGAGGAAGTTATGGCCGTTTTATGGAAATAGTCTAATTCTGGACTTCCCAGGTGCGACGGAATGGTCCGACGGACCATCGGCAATGCGATGGACTGTCTCACCCTACCTTCATATTGTGGCAGTGAGTCCACTCTCTGGAAGAGTGCGACAGAAAGGTCTAACGAACCGTCGAGATCCACCATCACAGGGAGGCAGGGGTGTGTTCTCTGGAAATATTCGACGAAGAGGTTCAACGAACCATCGGACCCCCGACGCCCATCGGAGACCACCGTTGAACGTTCTGCGTAGAATTTTAAACCCATTTTTAAAAGGGTATTCTGGTATTTTCCGCTCTTTGAAGCCCTTATATATAACAGATGATGCAGCTGCCTCATTTTCCCATCTCTAACACTAATGAGCTAGGGTTTCTCCTCCAAATTAATTCAAAAATAAGAATTCTTCTCCAAAAAATCTATGAACTCACCTTAGATTGTGCTAGTGAGTTGAGAATTGAATCTCCCAAGTTCAAAGTCATCAAGAACACTCTCCCAAGAGTAGGAAGAAGAAGTTTAGAGAAAGATTATTCATCCAACTTCCTAAATCTAAGGTATGTGGGATTTTGAACAAGGGTAACCCTTTCACCCTTGTGCCCAAAAGGCTTATCTACATCATGAATTTCCTGAACTCTATGAGGTTTTTAAATGAATTCGAATTGAGGTTTTTCACCCATTATTATTGAATACATTATCTTGAGATTTCTCATGAATTAAGTGCCAAATGGCATGATTTCTGCATGTTTTATTGAGAATTTACAGTTGGGTATAAACCCCATGATTTTACTCCTTGAGAAGCTAATAGTTTCAATGTTTGAGATACTGAAGCATATGACTATATTGAGATTTTGAGATAAATTGCTGAATTCCCTGATGTCCACATGATTTATGAATTTATATGCAATATATTATGCTTTTGATGAGCTTTAACTTGAGATTGAACTATGGGTTAGAAAGCCCTATTTGAGACTTGTTAATTTATGAACTCTTGTGCTATAGGAACCCATGATTTGAGTATTTTGAGATGATTAAGAAATGAATCGACCTAAGGGTCATAGAGATTTAAAATCCACTTTCTATATGAGATTACAGATTTGATTATTGGGCTCGTGATGAACCATGAGATTAATCTAAAAGTGGATTTTTATGAGATGAGCGCAGATAATCTAAAAGGAGTAGTATTTAGCACCGAGAGGGTAAGTCACTATGATTTCTTAACCCAAAACTACGTGCCACCATAGGTTGGGCCTGACGCCGAGTTTATAATGATTATGATTGGGCCCGAGGCTGAGTTTTGTTTAGTGATCACTAGACCTAGGTTATACTCCATGGAAAGAGTATGACGCTCCTCCCCAACGTGGGGTCTCCTACTTAGGAGGGAAAAACCTTGGACTCCATGTAGCTCGCATGGTTTATGTCAGTTACGAGTACCTCCCTTGCCCTTTTAAAACTTTGATATCATATACTTATTTTCCCTTTCTATGAGCTATTTTCCTAAATGGTAAAATTGCGAAGTTGTTCCCTAATTAAATTATTTCCTTGACGTGAACTATTTCCCTAAATGAAAGTATATTCCCTTGATATAGTACTTTTCATAAGCTTTGAAATATGTTATTTCCTTTTTCCATTTAAGATAGAATGATTTTCCAAAAGCTTGAAATGAGATATTTTCCTAAAGTGAATGGAATGCCTTAAAATATGTTTCCAAGCCATATGATTCCGAATTCCAATTATATGAGTTCTGAATAATTATGAAATATTGAGTATTGAAGAGGTTTTACTCTCCATAAGACATATGCATGAGTTGAAAGTATTGTTTAAAGCCCTTCGCCTTTAGGTATTGAGAACAAGAGAAGATTTCTCATTTTTAATGTTAAAGAACGATGACTCACGAGATTTGTGTCACATGGCTCATTCTACATGATTTGTGAGCTTTATATTTTATACATGTTCAAGCCATGTGAGTCATCTGATATTGCATACATTATTTGATTGAAAAAGATTGATGTTATTTTATACATATGCATTCACCCCCGCTTACTCAGTACATTCCAAAGTACTGATTCACATATATGTCTATGTGCTACATTTTCTTATAATGTAGGTTCAGGTACTCAGTCCCAACCTCATCCGTGATTTCTCCAAGTACCTTGCCTACGTTTTCTACAGAGGTAAGTCCTCATGGTTCGAGGACCGATCTTCAGATAATTTCTGTATTTGAGAGACTATGTCTTATCTTCAGTTTATCTCAAGCCAGTTGGGGACCTGTCCCAACGGCTCCCTAGTTATGGATTGTAGAGGCTTTGTCAGACTTATGTTAGACTTTGGGTTTTGTTGAGGATTCAGTTTTGTGGTCTTTGTGGAGATTCTCTGTATTGAGGTCATTTGGACCGAGTATCATTTCCCATGTTTCCTTCTAGGTGATATGACTATGCGAGTGTTTGGACTATTTCATCTTGAAATAAGTGTTATTGGTAGAAATCGACTCTAAGGGTTATCTTGGGGCTACTTGTAGCCTTAAGCACCGTGTGACGTCCCGGGAGGTGATTTCGGGTCGTTACAGACACCAAAATAGATAATTCCATAACAAACTCAGAATAAAATAGAAATCAAATTTCACTCAGATTTGCAAATTTTAAAATTTAGAAATTTGCATGTTCAGAAAAGGTTAAAAATAGGCTTAAAGAGAGTTATATGGTTACTCGATGAAAGTATGAGTTGAAAGACTCAATGCTAAAAATCATGATTTACCGACACGGGGTTATGGTACCATGCTGTGTGGTCTTGTGTACCTTGATTTATGTCGTCCCACTTTGGGACTATGGTTAGGATCCATGCTTTATGGTCTTGTGCTCTACCATGACATGTAGATTTGATTAGGGGATCGTGTCACCATGCTGTGTGGTCTTGCGTGTCTCCCCATACTGATGCTCCAATCCTTGCGGCAAACTTGGATTGGAGGCTTGGCCGCCGAGTCAAGGGTGAATTTCATATAGTCCGTGGAATTACAAATTGTAGGGTGTACCATCAAGCTCAGAAGTAAGATGAAGAGTGAGTCATGGATTTTAGATTATTGTCCAAAGTTTTTTAAATATGCCTATGTGTTTTTTTCATATATCATATATAAATTGATTTCAAACTGCTCTCACTTATGTTGTATAAAAAAATGCATTATTTTGGATTGTTCTGTGTACCAGTACAATTGTATTGACCCTCTATATTTCAGGGTCTAAGGCTCAGACTAGAGGTCCTGCTAAACCATAGAGTTATTTAGACAGAAGTGAAGTGTGTAGTTGGTGAGCCTTATTTATTCCAGAAGACCTATTTCTTTTCAGTCACTTGTTATTTATTTTGGTTTAGGTCCACTAGGGGCCTTGTCTCAGTTTTAGACAGTTCTGTTAATTTTCGTATGTATTAGAGATTTTATAGAATGAAATAGATGTTGTCTAGATGTTGATGGATCTTCTTTCGTATTGATATTCTTAACTTAAAACATGACCATAATTCCATATTGCTTCATATTTCTGCATTTCCTTTTATATATGAATGGTGTATGTGATTGTAAGTTAGAAGGGCTCTCGGGCCTTTATGGTTCGGGATGCCCATCACGGCCAGGGCCCCGATTTGGGTCATGACAACCTTATTCTTCCTAGCCCATCTATGACTTAATTTGAATAAACAGATGACTAACCTATTGCAATAGATGAAATATTTGTTAAAATTATTAAACAATTATAGACATCTGTTACGATAGATGATCAACCTGTTGCAACATATAACTTATCTGTTGGAAAAATCAAACAGATATATCCATCTGTTGCAACAAATTGTCAATATGTTGTAAATTATCAAATAGATAGAATATATTTTACAACAGATTACCCATCAGTTAGATTTATTTTAAAGCAATTTTCTTTTCTTTCCGAATTATAATAAAGATAAAATGTTGTATTTAAATCCATTTTTTTAATTTACATATTCGAAAAGTCACCAGTTTTATTTAAAAAGAGGTGAACAGTCGTGGCTTTTTGACTAACCCATTCGAATTCAATCTTTTATAAATAGGTCTCTCCTTACTCTTTCATTCTACTCTACTTCTAGATATGGTTGATCCAGATTTGTACAAAGTGATTCATCTCGAATCCTTGAGGGAACTTAAAAGGCTGATTCATGATCTTCGAAGGGAGTTGGGCGACTTCAGAGCAAGGCTGAGAAGTGCCCTGCTGTTGCCGGATGACGATTGGCCGGCTGACAATAATAATAATACTAATAATAATAATAATGATAATAATAATAATAATTAGGTTATGTTTTTTTTAGCGTATATATTTTCTTTTTTTATATCGGATCTACCCAAGCGTATGTTTTTTTATTGTATATATTTGTATATAATGGATTCAAAAATCTATGTTTGGTTGACTTTGGATTTTTAATTCTTAGTTAATTTTTATTTTGTCTATTCCTTATTCTCAACATGTTGATGGTTGGAGGTAGAGATTAAGCGTTTGTGGCAACTGATGAACCATATGTTGCAATAGATAGTTAATCTATTGCGACAGATGGATCATATGTTGCAACAACGGTTATTAATAAAAAAAATATATTATTATTGAGAGGGTGAAAAGTCATGACTTTTCGATTATTTAATATGAAAAACGGTTCGTAAATAAATAATAAGTAAATAAATGATAAACACAATTTATGACCGTAAAAGAACGGTTATTTAATTTTAATAACTGATCGTGACTTTTCACCATTTTTGTTTTTAAATCTATTTTTTAAAATTATTTATTTATTATATAATAAGAAAGTCACAACATTGAATTAATTAAGGTATATGATGATTGTTAGAAAAAAAAAAAAAAAAAGGTGAACAGTCATGACTTTTTGTCTAATATATTCAATGGTGTTGATGCATCAAATTCCTCATCTGTTGCGAAAATCAAAAAAGCTCCTAAAATAGATGGTCAATTTTATTGCAACAGATGGTATATTTGTTGCCACAGATGGGTTATCTGATACAACAGATATACAATATGTTGCCACAACTCAGTAAAAATGGTTATTATTTTATTAAAGAAACGGTTATTGAAAAGATGTCTTTGATTTTTTAATTGAAAAAATGTTATTTAAATTAAATAACTAATTAATAATAATAAGATGAAAAGTCATGACTTGTCACAATAATAAAAAAAATTCACCAGCTTAATTTAATTAAGTCATTTCTTTTTACAGAAAACAATAAGAAAATAAATGATAAACACAATTAATAACCGTGAAAAAATGATTATTTAATTTGAATAATTGATGTTAATATTAAATAGGCGACAAGTAGTGACTTTTCGCCATTTTTATTTTTAAATCTGTTTTTTTAATTTATATAATAAAAAAAAGTCCCCGAATTTGGATTAATGATATGATGATTATTTAAAAAAAAAAGATAGATTATATGTTGTAATAGATAGATTATCTAAAGCAACAGGTTGACGATTTGTTACAACAGATGATATATCTGTTGTCACAGATAGATTATCTTATGCAACAAATATTGAATCTGTTGTCACAACTCAATAAAAATGGTTATTGCAAAGAACTAATTAATAATAATAAGTTGAAAAGTCATGACTTATCACAATATTCAAAAAGTCAGTCAGCAGTTTGATTTAATTAAGTCACAAATTTTCACAGTAATCAAATATGTAATTAATAAATGGAGGTGAATAGTCGCACCTTTTTGCCTAACTCATTCAATTTCAATCCTTTACAAATAGGTCCCTCCTTACTCACTCGTTCATTCTACTATACTCTATTTATTTCTTGCATCTTGTCTTTCATATTACACCTTCAACCACTTTCTCTTCTTCCCTGACTCAGGTAAATTTTTTTCTTGCTATGTGTGTAAATATACCCAATTTGTAGTATATGTTGTATTACATTCAGATTCTTTTCTTTACTTTTATTTTTACATTTTTTGTCATGTATGTTCTAGATATGGCTGATCCATTGTGGGGCGTTGCTTTTCTGCAAGACGCCGTGCACGAACTTTGAAGGCAGGTTCATGACCTACAGTGGGAGTTGGGAGCCGTGAGAGCAAGGATACTCCAGGAGATCTGCAGGCTGAGGAGGGAGCTACTGCTGCCGGTTGAAAATTGGTCAGCAGGCAATAATAATAATATTGATGATGATGATAATAATAATACTAATAATTAGATTATTTTTTCTTTTAGCCTATGTATTTTTATTTGTTTTTGTTTAATAAGAAAATTTATGTTTGATCGACTTTGACGTTTTAATTCTTATTTAATTTTCATTATGTCTTTCTTTTTCTCATCAAACATTTCAACTATTAAGGAATAATTTGAATCCAGTAGTAATAGCAAGATCACTCATCTGTTGGAGTAGTGGCAGGAGTTGTATTGTGTTGTTCCAAACAGATTACACATCCGTTGCAACAGAATAATTATCTGTTACAATAGATAAATATTTTGTTGCAACAGATAACTAGTCTGTTGTAACAGATAAGTAATATGTTGCAACAGATAACTAGTCTGTTGCAACAGATAATTATTCAGTTGCAACAGATTACCCATCTAATCGATTCATGTTACGGACACTGTAGGACCATAAACATGAATCCAATACATAAATCTTTTGTTGTAACGGAATATTTATCTGTTGCAACAGACTGAGTGATCTGTTTAAATTGTGGACTTTTATGTTTTATTCATGAACGGGTTCTATCTATTGTTGAAAAAATAGCAGTAGCAGTGTCATCTAAAAATCATAACTTTACTTTCCAAAGTCACCTATGAAGTAATGACAAAGTGGAAAGTGATGCACGAAATAAAATTTCACCTAAAAAATTGGTCAAGTAGCAGCAGTAGCGGTAAAAATAACAACAATGGTCGACAAGAAGAAGATGAAGATGATAATGAAGTAGAAGATGAAGATGAAGATGATAATGAAGTAGAAGATGATGATAATGAAGCAGAACATGATGAATAAATCACCAGCAACAATGAACAACAAAAATTGTGAAGAGAGAGAAAACAACCACAGATGAGAAGAGATAGAAACACGCCTTTTTTCCTCCGTTTCCCGTTATATTAACAAACATTTGGATCAAAGTGTAAATTTAAAAACTTATGGGTTATTTTCAAATTTTTTCAATTTTCTTAATCCATAATAAAGTAATTGTCACCTCCACTCAATTATTAAGACTTGAGTCACCTACACCTCATTTTAAAACTCTTTTGTCACTTTTAGCTCAAAGCCCCTAGAAACATCCCTATTTATAACAGCACAGAACTTAGTTTAGCTTAGAACTAGAAATCCTATTCCTATATTACTTTGACTATAAATCCTAACTAAACATGAATTAAATAAATATCAAATTCTAAACAAATTTGATTTCCTACTCCAACTTTGAATTATATTATACATTCTCCCAACATTTTTTTTCTTTTAAGAAAAGAAGATTGTGAATATTTTTAACATTTATACTCTTACAAGATAGACATAATTCTTACAATAATATAGGAATGTGTAGATGCCTAGATGGCATAGTGCAAAATATAGTTTGAATGCAGGGCCAAAACATAGGAAATACTGATGATGACCTTTATTTTCTGGTTAAAAAGAGAATAATTTTGAATGATTTTTCCTTAAAGGAGATTTTAGCTATTATATGACAATAAAAAAATAAAAGAACGTGATAATATGAAGAATTGAATGTTCAAGCACTTTTAACTTCCTTTCCAGCATTGTTCGTCTCCCTAATAGCAGCGTACTACTCACTTCCACTCGAAAAAGTTCTTTCTCGAGAGCATTTCAAATGCCTCAAGAAAAAATATTACTTAATACCTCAGATCAATGGCTCTGTTAGCATCTGTTATTTACTATTTTTAGAGTAGTTGATGTTGTTATGGTTTCTTGCATATATCTATAGGTTGTCATGTTTTTCTTTACCATCGTTTTGTTCTCCAATATTACTTTGATTTGTTTCACTAGAGCCAGGGATCTTTCAGAGAAAGGCTCTCGATAAGGTTTGCATACACTCTACTCCTCCCTAAATCTTGTTAGCGTTTTTGCCCTGATTTTCTTACTATATTTAAGTTTTACTTTTTCTTAGAAGGAAAATAAAAGTTACCATAATTACTTTTACTTTTCCTGAAAGAAAAAATATAATTCTTTTCCATATTTGGCTAACCTCTTTCTTAGAGGAAAGGTTTTGGACATCTATAAATAGAAGATCCCTTCTCATACCATAACATAATAACATCCACAATGTAGTCGTTTAAAGAGTTTTGTTTAGGGGGAGATTTTCTCTCTAATAGTTTTATGTTTTCTTTTATATTAGGTTTTTATATGTAGGTCAATTGGCCAAACTATATAATCATCATGTTTTTAGTATGTTTTTCTTTTCGTCTGATTTATCGTCTCAATAGTTTACAACTAATAGCTTCCGCATGATGCCCTCTCGATTTCGAACCCAACAAGTGGTATCAAGCCTATGGTTCAATGATCTGATTGTTCAAATTGAGGACATGTTGAGAACAAAGTTACAACCAATTTGATGATAATGAAGATATATGTCCAAAAGCTACATGTGGAAATGATTTGTCAATCATATTTTTAACAATTCTGTTGTCACATATTTGAAAATAAAGCTCACTTTTAACCCTACAAAAGGGCTTTAATATTTTTAACCCGAAAAGGGCTGATATATTTTAACCCAAAAGCTCAATTTTTAAAGCATGTCAAGTAGCAGTGATATATGAAGAATATATATGAAGAACGAAGATCATGCACAAGAAGAAGGAGGATCAAGAATATTTTGAAGAAAATCAAGCTAGAAATGGGAGATTTGTTAGGGTTTTTGCCCTGATTTTCTTACTATATTTAAGTTTTACTTTTTCTTAGAAGCAAAATAAAAGTTACCATAATTACTTTTACTTTTACTGAAAGAAAAAATATAATTCTTTTCCATATTTGGCTAACCTCTTTCTTAGAGGAAAGGTTTTGGACATCTATAAATAGAAGACCCCTTCTCATACTATAACACAATAATATCCACAATGTAGTCGTTTAAAGAGTTTTGTTTAGGGGGAGATTTTCTCTCTAATAGTTTTATATTTTCTTTTTATTAGGTTTTTATATGTAGGCTAGTTGGCCAAACTATATAATCATCATGTTTTTAGTATGTTTTTCTTTTCGTCTGATTTATCGTCTCAATAGTTTGCAGCTAATAGCTTCCGCATGACGCCCTCTCGATTTCGAACCCACCAAACCCCACTTGGTGAGATTTCACTAGGTATATTTTATCGTACCATAAATCTTAGGCAACACCATACTCAGTGTAGTACCATAGAGGTTATTTTTGATAGACCTTCCGCTTAAGGAAAAATAGTCCAAAAAAGAGGCGATGTCACAAGTTTGACCTTCACCATAGATATAACACCCCTGGGTGTTTGGGAGTCAAACTACAGCTAAAAATAAGCCTATGTGGTTCCTAAATTAAGTGTAAAACACTTTGGGAAGGGTTCAGATGCATTAGGGGAGGCTTAGGATGAGAAAAAGGGTTGAGCATCGCGAGGGAGCCAACGCACTGTAAGGGGGCCTACCTCGCGTTGGGTCCTGCACCGCGAGGCTTGTCCTTCGCGTTGGGGCTCGCGCAGCGAGGCCCTCTTCTTCCATTGATAGGACATTATTTTAATCATTATTTAAGGATATTTGGGTCCTTCCACTCCTATAAACCGTTCCTCCTTGACTTAATACATTATTAAGTCCTTAGAACGATAGAAATCACTCAAAAATTGTCATTCAACTCTTTAAAACAAAACTTGAAAGCGAAAAGGCTAAGGTTCAAGCTTAGGGCTCATCTCTCTTGCATTCTTCAGGGAATTTCTCATCAAAAAGGTATGTTGAACACTCCTTTACTTCAATTATTGTTATATAGTGTTATTACTTGATAATTATATGTTTTAATGGTTGTTTATAGTTAGGGTTGAGAGATTTGGTTGTCAAATATTCATATTGGTTTCCCCTTTGTATTAATGGTTTTTTCATGTGTAAATGATGGATTGTAACCTAAAATGAGAGGTACAAAAAGGGTGGAATTGGCAATATGGTTTCACAACGTTCACCAGTTTGCGTGATAAAGATATGAACCTCAACCCATTTCATAATTTGGTTTTAATAGGGATTTTATAATGTTTAAATCATCCTTTGAGATATTGTATGACATTAAAGGGTAAAAAGGTTTAAATGGCTCTTGAAACGCCCTTGGGGGCTACGATAATGGATTTTAAATTGGCACTTAAAATCTAGATGTTTAATAAGAATGGTATGACATGATATGAACGGCTTGTAAGTCTTGCCATGATGATACCAACGAGGGAATTCCTTAATGAAAGACTTCATGGTTAAAGGATTACAAAATGTTTTTATTAGGCTTTAATGAAAATTGTGTAGTTTCACCTAGAAGGCGTATGTCCTCGTGACTAATGCTCAAAACCTATGTTTTATCGATATAGGGATGTCGCTCCTTAATTGGACAACAAATGGTGTACTTTATATAAGGATATTAGGGAGGTTATTGACTATCTATGACTTTAGTCTATCCTCGGTTCTTGCAGCAAACTGGAACTGAGGCCCCACTGATTGGGGGTACCGAACCCATCTAGCCCGTGGGTTACTAGAGGTCAATAAAAAGCTATATATTTTAGGACTAAATTTTAAATGGTCAGGTCTTTATGTCCTTTGTCACCTGTCCTTTATATTTTCATCATTATTTTTATTATAGATGAAGAATATGTGTTTTATGACTGATTTTGGTAAAAAAAATATTTTATTCCTTTCCCTGAGTTGCATTCTAGCACTCGTTGTACTGATCATCTCTGGATGGTATATCATTTCATAATGTAGGTTCGGAGGCCTTTTTCGTGATTCTTTACATCATTAGGGTGTTCGTTTTCTCTATTGGACAGCTGGTGAGAAGTGGTGAGCCCTCCATCATGCAAAAGACATTGTTACTTTTCAGTTTTTTTACCATTTTCATACATTTGACTTTTTGGCATAATCGGGGTCATGTTTTGACTTAGTTGATGTTTTAAGGATAAAGGCTTTGTAGACGATATTGGGTTACTATGCTTTATTGAACTTTTCATTTAAATGGGTTGGCTTTCCCAAATTTCTTATATTACTATGCTTATGATGTGCCACGATCCAAACTGTGGCTTGATCGTGATGGGCATCCCAAACCAACCAAGGCCTGAGATGACCCTCTTAGTCTTACCTTAAGAGCATAAGAATAATAAAGTTGTGGAATCAAACCAATAGAATAAAAAGGAATTTATTGAACCGAAAGGTCAATTTTGTAGTTTAAGATTCAAATCCACAAAGTAACAACCCGGCACTATCCACAAAGCCTCTAACCAAAGAATATCAATCAAATTGGGACATGACCCCGACTGTGCCAAAAGAAAACCAAAAGTTTAGGAATAGTAAATGTAAACTAAAACAAACTGGACCTTCCGGAAGATGGAGGACTCACCATTCAACAGTTGTCCAACCAGGATACAAAACCACCTAACGCTACACAGGTTCAAAAGAAAAGCCCTCTAAACCTACATCATGAAATGATGTAGCATCCGGAGTCGGTCAGTATGGCGAGTACTGGCACACAACCCAAAAAAAGGGATAAAATATATGGATTTACCAAAAAACAGTCATAAAACATTTGCTCAACAATTATATATATACATATATATATGGGAAAGAGATATGTTACATGATCATTTAAAAATTTAGTCCTGAACTATATAGCTCATACCGACCTAATGGCACCCACGGTCTATATGGGTTTCTACTTTCCCTGCCGGGAGGGCCCAAGTCCATGAATGACTAAAGATGTTAGTCGCATGTACCAAGGAATGACTAAGTACACCAAGGCGATAATAGTCCATAATATAATGTGTACAACAAACACAATGGTCATACACCCCAACGTTAACAAACGTGGTTTCCATTGTTGGTCCTTCTGAGACTACACTTTCTCGTCGAGCTACATAATTCTCTTTTAAGCCTAAATTAAAATAATTTTTGCACATAACAACAACCATTAACCATGGAGTCTTTAATTGAGGCATTTATATATTGGTACTGTTATTAACAAGAAAGTTGCAAGACATTCCAATTATGTCATACCATAACCATTTAACCATTAGACTCAAAATTTTATTTAAAATCCAAAACTATGGCGACCAAGGGTGTTCCAAACATTTTTACCATTTGTCATTTAATATAATTTTATGTTTCAAAAGATGATTTAAACCATGTAGAATTCTTTTTCAAAACTAAGATTTTGATGTGGGTTGAGGTTCATGTCATTATCACACCAAAATCCATAACTGTTATGAAAATCATATTACCAAATTCCACCATTACCATGGAACCCAAAACCATATTGAAATACACCATTCAAACCATGAACAAATTAAACCATTTAAACAAGAATTAAATAATGCAAGATATATCCATTAAAAACCCTCAACCCTAGTTTGAATTAAATAACTAAGAAACATGTAAATACCAAGAAATTTTGATGCAATAATATAATAAGTAAAATATGGAGTGTACAACATGCCTTTTGATGGAAGAAATTTAAGAAGAACTTGAATTTGAAGCCTTGGAAGTTGAACCTTGAAAAGAAATCCTAGTTTTATTTCTCTTAAGAGAGGAGAGGAGAAAAAGCAATGAGAAACTATTGTCTAATAAGTAAATATCATTTAAAGAGTGATTTAAGTCATGGGGGTAGGGGTTGAGGTGAGGAAAGCACCAAAATAGCCCTAAAGAAACCGAAAAAGATTGTAGGAATTTCTCAGTTGACAACTAAGTTGACAGCCCGTCAGTTTATTGAAAACTCATCAACCTAGTTGTCAATCTCTAGCTATATTTGGCCATTTATTGATTAAGGTTGACAACTTGAATTGATAGCTCGTCAACTTAGTCGTAATCCTCTGGCAGAAAAACACTCCCAAGTAAAATGATCATAACTTTATACTCTGATACTGGATTTAAGGTAAAAATGGATGCGTTGAAAATAAGACTCGAAGATCTTTCATTTGGTATGTAGCAGGCAACCTAGATCATTATATTTTAGGAGTAATGGTCGTTGAAAGTTGATCCAAGTTGAACCGTTCACTAAAACTCAATCAGTAGAAAAGTTCTCAGCTCATCTTTGAGATAGGAGATTTTTATGATCTCAATTCATCTCCAAAGATTTTTTCACACTACAAAATTGATCATTACACTTATATTGACAAAGAATCATTAGGTTTAGGTCTATACACTTAGAAACGATTATTAGAATTCTACCCCGAAAATATAGGGTGTTACATGATGTAAGGCTAAGGGGTCATCCCAGACCTTCATTCATTTGGGATGCCCATCACAGCTAGGGCCCTATTTTGGGTCGTGATAACAGACAAAAGCATAGCAACTAAGTACTCCCTCCTTTCCATTTCACCTGGCCATCTTTTAAAATGTGCTTCCTTAAAATTACTTGTCCATATTTGCAAAGCAAGAGTGTTTTATTACCTTTTCCTATATTACCCTCAGTATTAAATAACTAAAGAATATAGTAATAGTTTGATTTAGAGTTTCAAGACAATATTAATAGGGTTAGTTATGTAAATTACACTTCTGATTAATGTTATCGTTGTAAATGTGTCAAGCCAAAAGAGATTAAGTAAAATTAAATGAAGGGAGCAGAAAAGGAGGAATTGGTGGACCCATAATCCACCAATGTTCATGTGGTAGTAATTCTATTTGTTGGTTATGAAAACAAAATTTGTACTGCGGAACCAAAAAGGTACTATTCCCTTCAGGGAGAAAATTTTGTATCCTAATGTTTTTCCACTGAGGGTGTTGTAACACCCCACAACATTCTCAACTCAGTACCATGCTTAAAGATCTAACAACCTGAAATTCTCCTAAGTGTTAAAAGGACTTAGTCATAGTTCAAGCTCCTAAACTTCAATGATTTCTAAATCGATATTTTTGACCCTAAGACATAGATTTTTTAGTTGATTCATGTTCAGGGGTGTAAAGGGGATGTATCGATAGAGTTTAGGATTTTTCGAAAAGGGTTTGAGGCGTGTTTGAAATTTAAAAACAGAAGGTCACTGCAATTGCACCGCATCGCGGTGACTATAGCGGTGAGACCTCTACCGCGTTGCGGTGAGCTCTAAAAGTAGGATTCTGTAGTAAATTTTAAAAACCCAAGGGCAGCCTTGTCTTTTTCCTACAAACCCGAGTCTTGTAAACAATGAATTAAAACATCTTTTGGGCATAATATGCCCAAATTCACTCAAACTTATCAAGAAAAAAACCCTAACCTCCCTCCCAAAGATCAAGAATCCATACTTTAAGTTCAAGATTTCCAAGAAACAAAAATCAAGATTCGGATCCGATTCTTCGAACTAAGTAGTTTAAGGTATGTGGGACTGCCCTAAAACTCCATAGGCATAAGTTTTTTCTTGCTTTTATCAAATTCAAAGATTTATAATCTTGTTTACAAAGAATGTTTGATATTATTGCAAAAAGTATATATCATGAAATTGTTTTGATGAAATTATAGGATGTATCATGGAATTGTTTTGATGAAATTATATGTTGTCTTAAACCATTTTTCACGAAATTTAAATTGAACTATATATGTATGTTTTTGTTTGCAATGAAGAATCTATTGACAGCATGATTGATAAAAAAATCCCTCTCTTTTTATAATGTCATTGATTTTCAAGGGTTGTGGATTGCTTAAATTGCATGAACTTTCTTAAAGAAAACAAAAGGGTGAATGTTTGTTTAATGATCATGGATTGATACTTTTATGACATGCTGAGGGGGTATTTTTCTCATAATAAATGTTCATTATGTCAAATTAACAATTTTCATGGGTTTTAAGTAATGCAAATATGATATTGCCACCTTATGATTGTGCTATTGAGAGAAGAGTGCTTTGATGTAAACTCAGAATGAAAATCTATTGCATGACTCTCTCTCACTTGATGTTTAAAAACTATGGATGGTCATTAATATGAGAATAAGTGAAAAGGGGCTACAGATATGTTATGGTGTGATATGAATGACTTGCAAGTCGGGATATAATGATACCCAGTGATAGCATGCCCTTAACAAAACAAGTGATGAATGGTTTAAATGTATGAAGAATGGTTTTAAAGAACTAAAAGTTGGGCTTAAGAGAGTTAGATGGTTACCCGAAGAAAGCACAAGTTGAGAGACTCAATGCTGGAAACTGTAGTTTGCCGACTCGGGATTTTGGCACCATGTTGTGTGGTCTTGTGTGCCTTGATTTATGTCATCCCAACTTGAGACTATGGTTAGTATCCATTATTTGTGGTCTTGTGCCCTACCATGACATATTATTATGATTGAGAATTATGGCACCCTGCTATGTGGACTGGAGTGTCTCCTATACCGATACTCTAACTCTTGCAGCAAATTTGAATTGGAGGCTTAGCCTCCGAGTCAAGGGAGGATGCCATATAACTCGTGGGATGATCAAAATTGTAGGGTGTACCATCTAGATCAAGAGAAAATAGAAGTGAGTCATGATTTCCAAGAGTTGTTAAAATTCATTTCAGTATGCCCAGGTGTTTTCACTTATGCATTATGTTCATTATTTTATAAAATGCTCTCATTATGTTATACAAAAATATGTTTTTTGGGTTGTTTCACATACTAGTACATTTTGTATTGACCCCCTATATTTCAGGTTCTGAGGTCCAATCTAGCGGTCCTGCTAAATAGTAGATTGTTGTCAGACATCCAGAGTTGGTGAGCCTCCCTTACTTCGGAGGTGTCTTGTTTACTTATGTGGATCTCATTGTTTTAGTTCATGGTCCGACCGTGGGCCTTGTCCCGATTTCAAACAGATTGTTGGCTTCAGCTGTAGTAGAGATTTTGCAGACGAGTATTAGATGGTTTGAGTCTTATTGAACTTATGTCCGCATTACTCAGTTCAGATATTAAAGTGACCATGTTTCCGTTTAGTTTTCGCATTTCCTTACAGTATATGAATTGTGTATATGATTGCCAGTTAGAGAAGGGCTCTCGAGCCTTCATGGTTTGGGATGCTCGTCTCGGCCTAGGCCTCGATTCGGATCATGACAGGTGTGTTCAGTATTGATGAAAATATTTTTCATGAAAGAATATTTTTTAAAAAATAAGTAAGTTTCTTGAGAAAATTGAAGGAAAGGTGTCTTTTAAGTCTTGAATGAAGGATTGGTGACATTGACCAACTTAAAGGGTCAAACATAATTAAAAAACTTGATTAGATTAATTGTGAACTTGATTAATATTTTTTAAACTTTTTAATCTTTTCAAAAATACAAATTAACCCACACCCACAGATAAAGACTAAACAGATAAAGACATCTGTTGGAAATGACTAAACAAATATAGACATATGTTGTAACATTTGACTAACCTGTTGCAATAAATGACTCATCTATTGAAAATTATCAAACAAATATAGACATTTGTTGCGACAGATGACTAATTTGTTGCAACAGATGACTCATCTATTGAAAATTATCAAACATATAGGATATATGTCGAAAAATAATTTAAAATACTAAAGCTCAGATGTTTTTAAGAGAACTCAAATGTTTGTCCCCTTGTCTAAGGTCTTGTCTTTAATGTTAGTTAAATCAATTTAGTTATTACTAATAATTGCTTAATTTGAATCATTTTAAATAAAATTTATCAATTGATCATTCTAT
>NC_061122.1:21286683-21291145 GCF_002878395.1 Capsicum annuum | reverse complement strand
TGGTGACATTGACCAACTTAAAGGGTCAAACATAATTAAAAAACTTGATTAGATTAATTGTGAACTTGATTAATATTTTTTAAACTTTTTAATCTTTTCAAAAATACAAATTAACCCACACCCACAAAATTTTCCTCTCTCTGCAAATCAATCTCTCTTCTCTCTTTCTCTCGATAGTTTCTCTCTCAAACTTCTCCCAACCAACAACTTTCCAAATTTCTCCTTTCAATCTTGTGCAACTTCAACCTTTGACAACAAATAGTTTTGAGTTCTTGTCCATTCCTTTTTTACTTTCAACTGCCAGTCGACGTGACAACATTCTCCGGCGACAACAACTTCGAGTTCTTCATCATTTTTTTGTTATTTTTACAGGTAAAAAATTAAGGCTTTTAAGTTATGACGAAAATGAGGAACTTGATTTGTTAGTGTTTGTTATTTTTGTATTTTTTTGTTATTTTTTTTAATGTTTGTTATTTTTTAGTTGAATTTCTCTTCTGGATGTATCTGCTACTATTGTTTTTTAACAATGGATAAAACATGTAATGTGACAACATATATGACTAATTTGTTGCACAGATTAGTAATCTGTTGCAACATATATGACTAATATGTTGCGCAGATAAGTAATCTGTTGCAACATATATGACTAATATGTTGCGCAGATTAGTAATTTGTTGCAACATATATGACTAATCTGTTGCAACATATATGACTAATCTATTGCAACAGATGGGTAATCTGTTGCAACATATATAACTAATTTATTGCAATAAATGAGTAATCTTTTACAACATATATGACTAATCTGTTGCAACAGATTACTCATCTGCTGGATTCGTTTTATAGTGTTGTAACATGAATCCAATATATGGGTCATCTGTTGCAACAGATTAGTTATATATTGCAATAGATTACTCATTTGTTGCAACAGATGACTCTATATTGGATTCATGTTGCAGGTTCTATCTATTGTAGCAGTAGTAGATAAACCAAATAAGAAATTCAATAAAAATCATAATTTTACTTACAAAATAAGCTATGAAGTAATGTTCAAGTAATATACGAACAAAATTTGACCTAAAAAAATTCAAAAATTTCAACAGGGGCACAGCGAATAAGTAAAACACATGAAAAATTTCATGAAACAAGTAAAGAAGACCAAAATAATATACTATACATCAAATGCAAGAAGATCAAGGGGACAAACGTTTGAGTTCTCCTAAAAATGTTTAAGTTCCCTAGTGTTTTAATTGGTTTCTAATAGTTGACCTATCTATTACAACAGATTTTCTATCTGTTTGATAATTTCCAACAGATTAATCATCTAATGCAACATGTTAGTCATCTGTTGATTAAAATTAAGTATTATTAGTAATAATAAATTGATTTAGCTAAAATTAAAGACGTCTCTACGATAATGAGACAAACATTTGTGTTCTCCTAAAAATATTTGAGTTTTCTAGTATTTTAATTATTTTCCAACAGATTATCTATTTATTGCAACAATTTAGTCATCTATTGAAACAAATGTTTATAACAGGTTGGTCATTTATTTATTCAAATTAAGCAATTATTAATAATAACTAAATTAATTTAATTAAAACAAGTCTTTAATACAAGACCTTAGATAAGAATTGCTTTTCAACATATATCTTATCTATTTAATAATTTCCAATCGATGAGTCATATGTTGCAACAATTTAGTCATCTATTGCAATATATGTCTATATTTGTTTGATAATTTTCAATAGATGAGTTAGCTATTGCAACAGGTTAGTCATATGTTGCAACAGATGTCTATATCTGTTTGGTCATTTTCAACAAATGTCTTTAACTGTTTGGTCTTTTCCAACAGATTACTCATCTATTGCAACATGTTATTCATCTATAAGCCATTATTAGTAATAACTAATTGATTTAACTAAAATAAAATATGAATTAATAAGTTCAATTACAGTTTCAATTAATCTCATGGTAATTACATGATCAGCTAAGTATGTTCGTCCTGAGTAGAGTGATCAATTGACCAATTTTATTTGATATGATTCAAACGAATCCATCGTTTGAAATAACTATATTGATTTAACTAAAATTAAGATGAATTAGTAAGTTCAATTACGATTTCAATTAATCTCATGGTAAAAATGGTGTATTGATAAATGATGATTTTTTATTATTTCTATTGAATAAATCTTGCTATTGATTTATTTTTTCAACAAATAAACAATCTGTTGCAACAAATGAATAATTTGTTGCAACAGCTGAACCATATGTTGCAAAAATGAATCAATTACTCCAACAGATGAGTCATATATTACAACAGAAGGGTCATCTGTTGTAACAGATGGACCATATGTTGCAACAAATAGATCATCTATTGGAAGAACTCAAGGGTAATGACTTTTCGATCATTTAATTAAAAAAATGTCGTAAATAAATAATATGAAAAAAATATGATAAACATAATTTTGTAGCTATTTAATTTAAATAACTTAAATACCAAAAAGATGAAAAGTTATGACTTTTCACCTTTTTGTATTTAAATCTATTTTTTAATTTAAATAATTGAAAAGTCACCAAGTTCGATTTAATTAAGAGATATAATTATTGAAAAAGAGGTGAACGGTCGTGATTTTTTGCCTAACACACTGCACTACTCACTCATTTAATCTTTTATAAATAGGTCTTCTTAGCTCTATCTCTTGCATCTTGTCTTGCATAAAACCGTCATTATATCTTCAATCACTTCTCTTTCAAAAATAAATTTCTGGTTTGTCCGTTGAGGTATGTTTTATTTTATTTTTCTAATATGAAAATTATTAACATGCATCTATCTTTAAGTTAAGTTTCACATTTTTTTTGTTAAACTACTAGTTGGTACTATATGTGGTTTAGTGTTTTACGTTATTTATTCATGCATGTTCTAGATATGACTAGCCTGATTTGGTACATGGCGATTCTTCTTGACACCATGTAGGAACTTGAAAGGCTGGTTCATGAACTCGAGTGAGAGTTGGGCGCCGTGACAGCAAGGGTGCTTCGTGGGATTCAAATGCTGAGGGGTCTGCTGTCCAATGGATTTTCGATTGACAATAATAATAATAATAATAATAATAATAATAATAATAATAATAATAATAATAATTAGGTTATACATTTTTTATCATTTGTAATTTATTTTATCGGATCTACCTAATGTTGTAAATATTTTTTATGTAATGAGTGAGAAAATCTTTATTTGATCTACTGAGTTTATTTTTATTTTTTTCATTCTACCTATTTTTTTAAGATGTTGAGAGGTGTAGGTTTTTTAGCATTCAGCAGTGAAAAGAGTCAATTACAAGAAAGAAAGTATTTGGTTGAGAGCAAGGTCATAGACTAAAATTAAATAACAACACAAGATTATTTATTACTACAACAAAATTAAAGATAGATTGATAACAGATGGTCCATCTATTGCAACAGATGGGTAATCTATTGGAAATGACCAAGTAGATAAAGACATCTATTGCAACAGATTGATCGTCTGTCGCAATAAATTAGTAAGATGTTGAAAATGACCATATAAATAAAGACATCTGTTGCAACAGATTAGTTATCTATTGCAATAAATTAGTAATCTGTTGGAAATGACAAACAAATAAAGTCATATGTTGCAACAGATTAGTCATATGTTGCAACAGATTGGTCATCTGTTGGAAATGACCAACAGATAAAGACATTTGTTACAAAAGATGACCAATCTATTGCAACATATGTGTATATCTGTTTGATAATTTTCAACAGATGATTCATCTGTTGCAACAGGTTAAATCTGTTGCAATAGGTTATACACTTAAATGATTATGTAATTACTATGAGATTAATTAAAATTATAATTATTAAATCAATTTAGTTATTACTAATAATGGCATAATTTGAACCATTTTAAATAAAATTAGTCAATTGATCATGCTACTCAAAACGAACACACTAAGATGATCGTGTAATTAATATGAGAATAATTGAAATCGTAATTGAACTTATCAATTCATCTTTAATTTTAGATAAATCAATGTTGTTATTACTAATAATGTCTTATTTTGAATCATTTCAAATAAAATTGGTCAATTAACACTTTACTCAAGATGAATAAACTTAGATGATCATGTAATTACTATGACATTAATTGAAATCGTAATTAAATTATCAATTCATCTTTAATTTTAGTTAAATCAATTTAGTTATTACTAATAATTGCTTAATTTTAATTATTTCAAATCAAATTAGTCAATTGATCATTCTACTTAAGACGAAACACTTAGTTGATCATGTAATTACTACAAAACTAATTGAAATTGTAAGTGAACTTACTAATTCATCTTTAATTTTAGTTAAATCAATATAGTTGTTTCTAATTATGGCTTGGTTTGAATCATTTCAAATAAAATTGGTCAATTGATCACTCTACTCAAGACGAACA
>NC_061122.1:21273531-21283683 GCF_002878395.1 Capsicum annuum | reverse complement strand
TTCAATGGGTGTATTTCAGAAAAAGAGGCAACGAGATGAAGCATTTAAAAAGGAGATGGAGGCCCTTAGAAGCGAAGTTTGAGAGCTGGAACAGCTATATAGGGGAAAGTTTCTTGCTGGTATGTTCAATTTCACACTTCCTCATATTGAAGAGGACAAGCAAGCAGCAGCAGCATGATCTGTTTGCTCAGTTTTGGCTACATAGAAACTATTTTTTTTTTTAATTCTTTTTAGAGTTAATACATAAAAATGATCCTAAACTTGACACCAAATTATAACTTTGATCTTAAACTTTGATAGTGCACAAATAGGACCTTTAACTATTCAAAATCTGAACAAATATGACCTTCGATTTTGCAACCCCATGCGTGAGTTTCACTCGCGCCTACGTGGAAAGGTAATCCAATCACACAGTGTCACATCGTTAAAAGGGTTGACTTGGAGGATGGTCATATTTGCAGTTTTGAATAGTTAAAGGTTATATTTGTGCTCTGTCAAAGTTTTGCTTTTTTATGTTAAAAAGACGTCGTTTTTTTTTTTTTAATTATTATTATTATTATTATTTCTATAGTTGCAACACCTAGCTTTTTTTTAATTAAAAAATTGAACCCGCACAGTAGGCTTAAGGAAGCGCCTAAGAAGAGCAAATAACCACTGGACTATCTTAGTGCCTTGTTTTATATGGTTCAACATTAATATACGTAAATAAATATAGATTTTCTACCTTATATATATAACGTAATTTTTTTACCGAGGGGGTTCGAGTGCATGGCAACCACGTAGGTCCGCCCCTGCGTTAATTTAATAATGTTTTAATGACGTTAATTTAATAACATTGTAATAACGATAATTTGATAACGTTAATTTAATATACTACTACAACTGTCCTTAATAACTTTAATTTAATAACATTTTATTAAACTATAATTTTTTTATTATTAGTATAGTTCATCTTTAATTTAATATTTAAATAAATTATATTTAGATATATTATATATAACTTAAATTCGCCTTCTGCTTTATAATATATATACATACACGCGTGATTTTTTCATATGAGGCTGACCCACCTAATTAATAAATTTTCAATATTGCTCTTTTTCCGCAATGACAAAAGAAATTAGATGTCATTTTTATCTTTGAGCCAAAAATAATTAAAAAAATAATAGTGAAAAGTGATTTAAAAGTCATATTTGTTCAGTTTTGAATAGTTAAGGGTCATATTTATGCACTGTCAAAGTTTAAGGTCATAATATTTATGTATTATGCCCTTAGATTTTAAGCTAAACGCGCTCAGTTTTGCGTGTTGAACACTCGTTTTGCCACGTAGGATTGAAGGTCATATTTATGCAGTTTTGAATAGTTAAAGGTCATATTTGTGCACTGTCAAAGTTTAAGGTCAAAGTTATAATTTGATGTCAAGTTTAGGTCATTTTTATACATTAACTCTTCTTTTTATTCAAGTCTTGTTTGGCTATTTGAAAGAAAGCTCGGTCTAAGATTCTACCAACTCACATAAATAATGTTGAATCTTGAATTAGCCGTTGTTGTGAAATTTTTTGACTGCTATATTTGGTTAACGTAGCCTAAATTTTGTCGTGCCACCTTCCTTTCATGCTATGTTCTACTTAATTTATATCTGAGGCTGTTGTCTGTAACAATATATACTTAAGAACTTATTATCTATTTATGGAATGTTAATGTGTGAAATATGGGAAATTTGTGAGAGTTTTCTTCAATTAGCATTGATCTGCTAAGCTGCACGGACTCTTCACTTTTGATGCGGTACCCATATTGGATACTTTAATAGTACACTACTTTTGGACAATCCGATATTCACCCATTGACATTTTTAAAGAGTTTGAGCAACATAGTTGATGTGATGTTAATGCCAGTGGAAAGTGTACCCAGATGCTCCTTATCTGCAGAAATCTGTATTTGATCCTTTAACACAGTTAATGCTAGTGGAAAGTGTACACAGCATCAAGAATTTGACTATCAACGAATCTGGCCTGTCACCACTCGAGCCCAGGCCCTGGCTGTGACGTGCATTCAAGACCAACGAAGGTTCGAGAAGATATCTTAGCATATCGTCATAAGCATAGTCATAATAAAGTGCAGAATTTGACCCATAAAACGACATAAAACATTTGTCAAGCCCAGTATACAAAGCCTCTAACATTAAGAATGAAAACTCCTAAGCAGGAACAGGACCCCCACTATACCATAGAACGAGAGGAAACTCAAAATATAGATGCAAAGACCAATGCCTTCTAAAGGATGGAGGGCTCACCACTTGCTACTAGCTGTCCCGAGAGAGAGAGAGAGAGAGAGAGGGAGGGAGCTCGATCATTGAGAAGTTTGTATTTGGTTGTGATAGATCGCAAATCACATGAATTTTAGTTTTGGATTTATGTGTAATTGATTGATTTTTTTTTCACATATTATCTCTTTGGAAATATTCAGAGTAGCTACTACCTTTTCTTCTGCAGAATTTGTTGTTAATGTTAAGAATTTACTTGACTCGCTATTGAGAAAGCAAATATATTATCTTGATAATGTCGGTGTATAAGACTTTACTTTCTCAGTTTCCCCCAAAATCATAGTTAAGTTTTTGACCAGGCAATAGCTGTTATTGATTAGGAATCTTCATATGGGCAAGTCCATGCACATGACACTATATTGAAGCTTCAAATACATACTACAAAAGAAATCACTTACATGTTTGCAGTTTCCATATATGTAGACCCAGGATTTAGGGGCCGTGAGTGCTCGTGAGGTTCGAACACACAGATTGACACTCAAAGCTCTTAAGGTTTCGCCCAAAAACCAAAGCACCCAGCTATCTTTTTGGTTTCCTGGGTGCTTTTTTGAAGCTTATATCAATTTTTACTCTTTTTTATAATATAATTATACCTAATCTGCGTCGAATAGGAGCACAAACAAATGCATATAGGTCTGCCCCTGTATATGAGTGTGCACAATGTACAAGAGGTTTGGAGTGTCCTTACAGGCATGAGATGCCCGAGACATTGCCACAACAAAATATTAATGACCGTTACAATGGGTATGTTGAACTGTGCCTTTTATTGCTGAAGTGAACTCTTTCCATTGATGTTCTTATTTTTGTATTAACCCATTTGTGTAAGGATTTCTGATCTTAAGTTTACCAGTTGGACTGAAAATTCTTTTTTTTCGTTCTGTTTTCTGCTTAATTGATGTTGGTGCTATCAGTTTCTGATTCTCCGTTTCATATTACTTGATCATGTTAACTTGGTACAATTCTTAAAAATACTTTTATTAGGGGTATGTTTTTTTCCTGGTAACCATACTATCCAAGCTGCTTGCAGAGGACATGATCCTTGGTAGGAACGCGTAGAAGATGCGGATTAGCATAGAGAGTTAGTGGGTAGGAGTGCGTCCTTACTAATAGGGAGGAGTGATTTGATTGCCGATTTACCTATAGTCATAGTATTGTGAATGTGTCTTTGTAGTTTCTTATTCATGGTGTTTTGGGATGTTTGTGATTTCGGATAGGTAGTTTATAGTATTACTCCGTGGGTGTCTTGATTCTTTTTATTTAGTGGTGTGTTACCATATTCTGTTGTTTGTTTTTATGTTCTCTGCTTTGTATATTGTTATTTGTCATGAGCCGGGGGTCTATCGGAAACCTTTCTACTTCACCCGAGGTAGTGATATAGACTGTGTACACTTTACCCTCCCCAGACTCCACTTTTTGGGAATACATCGGGTATGCTGTTGTTGTTGTCATCGTTGTAGTGTCCAGACCATCTTCCGTGCACCTCGACTAAATCCATGGGATACCTGTCACCTCCCACCAACATCAAATACTAGGTAACTCTATTCACCATTATTAGTTATTTAATTAATCCTAAGCATACAGAGAAATATATCATAAAACTCCCTTGTTTTCTTAAACTAGTTTAGGATACGTGCGTTGTGTTAGGGTTTTTGCCCTGATTTTCTTTCCCAAATTAAGTTTTACTTTTTCTTGGAAGAAAAATAAAAGTAACGGCCATAATTACTTTTACTTTTCCTAAAAGAAAAATATAAATTTTTTTCATAATTGGCTAGCCTTTTTCTTGGAGGAAAGATTTTTGGAGCTCATGCCCTTCTCATAAAATAATGCAGTAACATCTACAATGTAGTCCTTGAAGAGTCTTGTTTAGGGGAAGATTTTCTCCCAATTGTTTTATGTTTTCGTCATTATTAGTTTTCACGTATAGGCCAATTGGCAAAATTATATCAATAATATTATGTTTTGGTATATTTTTATTTGTCATCTGAATTATCGTCTCTATGATTTGTAAAATATTGACTTTCACATGACGCCCTCTTGATTTCGAACCCAGCACATTGGACTTGTGTGCTACATCAATATAAGAGATTGCACACAAAATGAATGAAGTATATAAGGTCGCAATTGAAGTTATAACATGTGTAATATTACATTAATTTGAATGGCAAAAATGTGCGTTCTTATAATTTTAGTATACACATGTTGCACGCATGTCGCGTCAATCAATTGCACAAATACTTATAAAACAGTAGGTTATTTAAAAACAACAATCAACACTACATGGAGGGAAATTTCAACTTGACTTATCATTACATCTCAAGGACTAAAGAGGAATTATCTCTAAGAACAAGAAATTTATCTCGACTTTTTTATGACCAATGATGAGAATTGTCTTTGCAACGGAGATCCTATTTAAGTGAGCGTCTGTGTGTACACCTGATACAAGTATGATCATGGACACTTTTTGAGCATTTTTGAGGATTGCCTAAAGAGTGCACAAGCCCAAGTGTGAAGGAGGCTCAAAATCGATTTTGAAGTGCGGGTGGCTTTGGAGCCTTTTAATGGAAGGGCTCTTTTGTCTTTTGTCCACTACTTGTATTGTAATATAAATATAACATTGTAGGGTTTTATGTCTTTAGTTTATGCTTGATATTGTAAGAACACTCCTCTTAGAGAGAGAGACTCCAACCGAAACTAGGGCCTAACACAAAGGTGGAATCGTTTGTGTGTGGTGCATTGCTTGATACGTTGGTGCTTGAGGGATGGACGCCCCTCTTATGTCATTGTAAGAGTTAGGTGCGTGTTGTGTGTGGTGTTAAGGGTCCAAGAGTGGAATAGGCTCTTGGGTTCCTAAGATTACAACTTCATTGTGTCTAACTATCTATCCTTGTTTCTTGTTTTTAGTTTCGGTTTTCCACGTTTTGTTGAACCTGTAGGTTCTTGTTGGTGTAACCTTGCTGTTCTTCATTATATTGTGTTGATATAGTTTGTTGGTTGGCTGGCTTCGTGTGTAAAACACTTATTATTCTCCCTATCCTTGTTACAAGTAGCGTATCCGAGAGTGATCACCTAGATAGTCCAAGGTTTCTCTTCTTGTGGACTGTTTTTTGGTGTTTATTTTGTTGTGTTCTTGGTCATCCTTGTATCAACACCTACATAATTTAAAAAGAAAAGGATTTACATAAGATAAAATTATGTATAGTTCTAATATTATATAAGTTGAGAAATAAAGTGCCTACTTGTTTCTACTTTTGCACATATTCCCCTTCAGCTCTCTTTCTTTATTAAGATTCAGATTATAACAAATCAAATTGGCTTTACTTTCATAAAAGCGATAGAATTTTCAAAAAAAAAAAAGAAAAAAAAGAAAGTCATAGAATGAAATTTGTTTTTTAGTTTGATTTTTTTTCAATTTTGTGGTTACTTTCTATATATTATATAACTGTATAATAAATATAAAGATTCCTATGCCTAAAAGGAAATAGCACATGATTTCCAACTTTTTTCGTGGTATTAATTAGTTTTTCAATTATGGAAGGATTCATGAACTTGTATACACAAAAGTTAGTTGATCTAAAATTCTTAAATATTTAAATAATATTACCCTCTTATTAACAATTTAAGTGACATTTTTCACTTCTCAATATTCAAATTAATTAATCTAATTTGAAGCTAAATTGGATTAGATTAACTTAATATTTTCAAACTACTTGTCCCTGTTAGACTTGCATTAGGTCATGACTCATGGGTTTGCCAAATCATCTGAATTTGACAAGAGATGTGCACTGCTGTGTAGAAATAAAATTTGAGGTTTAAGAAATCAACTTTAAGAGAACTCCTAATTTGTCTTAAAAAACAAACTATTCACTACTGGAACGGAATAAACACAAATAGAGCAGACAAGATACAGAGGATTAATAAACGCCCATGAAACTAAAGAGTAGTTGAATGATTAATTGCCAAAACTCTATATTGCTCACATAAATGTTGCTTAAAACAAAGTTTCATGGGCATTTTTTTTAAACAAAAAAAGATCATTTTTTTGTCAATATATAATGTGCATTTAATTCAACATCTGAGGCCTTGAATAAGGAGGTCAAGAACCTTGTGTGTCAACTACATCATAGAGATTCCTCCCCAGCTTGAATAAGGGTGTCAAGACCCTCCTGCATGCATCTAAGTGTCAACAACATCATAGTATGCCCCGGCATATCTGAGATGGATGAGCAACTGTTCTTTTTCCTTATCTGCGAAAGCAAGATTCTCACTTAGCCTTTCAACGGTCTCAAAATCTCTGCTTCACGAGCTTCATCCAGCTTCTTCTCCAACTCTGTATGGCAGGTAGATGCCTCATTGAATTCTTCGACAGCTATTTTCAGAAAGATAATCATTTTATCATGGGAGGAAAGATCCATAACCTTGGTTACTTAAGGGAAATAAATTCCTTAAGGACACCATGCATTTGGTGGAATAATTCTATCTTGATTTTGTAAAAATTGACCCAAAATAATTATTTTTAGTAATGTGGACAACTAATATAATTCGAAGGAAATAATTATTTGCCTTTTTTTTCGGGTATTCGACGTTCAGTTCTTCATATTATCACTTCCTCATCGTTCTTTATTTCCTTTATTGTCATATAATAGCTGAAATCTCTTTTAGGGAAAAATCTTTCAAAAATTTTCTCTTTTTAACCAAAAAAAAAAAAAAAACCAAGTCATCGGTATTTCCTACGTTTTGGCGCAGCATTGAATCTATATTTTTTGGCAAAATGCCGCCTATCTTGTAAGAGTACCAATGTTAAAAATATTAACAGTCTTCAGTTCTTAAAATGTTGGGAAAATGTATAATTTAAAGTTGGAGTAGGAAACCAAATTTGTTTAGAATTTGGTATTTATTTAATTCATGTTTAGTTAGGATTTATAGCCAAAGTAATATAGGAATAGGTTTTCTAGTTCTAAGCTAAACTATGTTTTGTGCTCTTATAAATAGGGATGTTTCTATTCATATGGTGAAAAAAAGTTGAGTTTATAAATTTTATATTCTCCTCCATTATTTTTCGGTGAAACATGCAGATGATGTGATTTTGGTCACCGCACACGACTTTTACCCACCAACTCAGCCACCACATGCTGCTCCACCGACTTCTTGCGCTATGGTTCCTATCAAGGTTAATGGTTGTGTACCGGGTTTGATCACTTCTTTTATCAAAGGTAAAGTTTCATTATCCACACAATGTTGCAAAGCCGTTTCAAGTATTTCAGATGAATGCTTTGACAAAGGGCTCACGCTCTTCAGAATACCAAGTCTTCGAAGCACTCATCATCAAGGGTCTGAAGCATGATCGACTCTCTTAGCTTAGTCATTACTCTATTTGTTTTTTGGTTATTTAGGTTGTAGATTTACTTAAAGGGTGGCAGTTGGTAGTTGTTAATACTTTCTTTTAACTTCTCCGTAAATTCATTTATTTGTTCAATTGGATCTTTATCTCTATTTTACTGTTTAACTTATAGCACATTCTTACAAAGGAACAAATCAAAATTGTGTGTTTGATATTCGCATAATCCTAATATACAAATATTAATCGAAATAGTATAAAGTTGCTTGGACTTAATAGGAATGTGATACTTTCTGAAGTGTTTAATTTCCAACATTGATATATAAATTGAAGAAGGGTGGAATTTGAAGTGGGCACTATTAGCATTACGATAAATTCTCCTATTGCCAGGCGAAGTGAAATTTCTATGGTGATTGTGTCCGTCTCATTCTCCGACATATCTTATCCTTTCCCCCGCTCTCGTGGCTTCCCTTGTAATATTTGTCTAGAGTATATACCAATAATGTTAGGATGATATTTTTTTGCTTATGTATCGAATACAAGAAAATAAGTAAGAAACTTGGGGCTTTGGGCTCTAGATGACAAATGAGTTTTAAAATGAGGTGTGGGTGACATAAGTCTTAATAATTGAGTGAATGTGACAATTACTTTATTAAGGATTAAGAAAGTAAGAAAAATTTGAAAATAACCCATAAATTTTTTAATTTACACTTTGATCCAATGTAAAACCTAATATAACTAGAAATGGAGGAAAAAAAGGCACGTTTCTCCTTCTTCTCATTTATTGGAGTTTTCTCTCTCTTCATGATTTTTGTTGTTCATTGTTGTTGTTGCTTTATTCACCATCATCTTCTTCTTCATTATCATCATCTTGTTCATCATTATCATCTCTTCTTGTTCATCATCATCGTCATCTTCTTGTTGTTGAACATTGTTGTTACCGCTACTATTGCTACTTGATCAATTTTTTTTAGGTCAAATTTTATTCGTATATCACTTGGGAATTACTTATAGGTGGTTTTAGTAAGTAAAATTATAATTTTTAGTTGAATTTCTCATCTGGGTGTATCTGCTACTGCTGTTTTTTCAACAATAGATAAAACGTGTAACGTGAATCCAACAGATGAGTAATCTGTTGCAACATATTGACTAATCTGTTGCAACATATTGACTAATCTGTTGCAACATATGAGTAATCTATTGCAACATATATGACTAATCTGTTGCAATAGATTACTCATCTATTGGATTTGTATTATAGTGTTGTAACATGAATCCAACATATGGGTCATCTGTTGCAACAGATTACTCACTTGTTGCAATAAATGACTCATATATTGGATTCATGTTGCAGATTCTATCCATTGTAGCAGTAGCCAATATACCAAATAAAAAATTCAACAAAAATCATAATTATACTTACAAAATCACCTATGAAGTAATGTCCAAGTGATATACGAATAAAATTTGACCTAAAAAAATTCTAAAAATTTCAACAAGGGCACAACGAATAAGTGAGACACATGAAAAATTTCATGAAACAGGTAAAGAAGACAAAAATTGTGTATCATACATCAAATGCAAAAGGATCGAGGGGACAAACGTTTGAGTTCTAAAAATATTTAAGTTTCCTAGTATTTTAATTGCTTTTTAATGGATAACCCATCTATTATAACAGATTTTCTATCTGTTTGATAATTTCCAATAGATGAATCATCTGTTGCAACATGTTAGTCATCTGTTGATTCAAATTAAGCAATTATTAGTAATAAATATATTGATTTAGCTAAAATTAAAGACAAGTCTTTAAGAAAATGGTACAAACATTTGAGTTCTCCTAAAAATGTTTAAGTTCCCTAGTATTTTAATTATTTTCCAACAGATCACCTATTTGTTGCAATAAGTTAGTCATCTGTTGCAATAAATGCTTATAACAGGTTAGTCATTTGTTGATTCAAATTAAGCAATTATCAATAATAATTAAATTGATTTAACTAAAATTGAATACAAGAGCTCAGACAAGGGGGAAAACGTTTGAGGTCTCCTAAAAAATATTTGAGCTTTAATATTTTAAATTTCTTTTCAACACATATTTGTCTATTTAGTAATTTCTAACAGATAAGTCATATGTTGCAATAACTTAGTCATCTATTGCAACAGATGTCTATATCTGTTTGATAATTTTCAATAGATGAATTAGTTGTTGCAACAAGTGAGTCATTTGTTACAACAGATGTCCATATCTGTTTGGTCATTTTCAACAGATATTTTTATTTGGTTGGTCATTTCCACCAGATTACTCATCTGTTGAAACATGTTAGTCATCTATTGATTCACATTAAGTCATTATTAGTAATAACTAAATTGATTACTAAAATAAAATATGAATTAATAAGTTCAATTACAGTTTCAATTAATTTCATGGCAATTACACGATCAACTAATTATGTTCGTCTTGAGTAGAGTGATCAATTGACCAATTTTATTTGAAATG
>NC_061122.1:21239762-21270531 GCF_002878395.1 Capsicum annuum | reverse complement strand
CATTCAGAAGGAATGAAAGAGAATATGATGGTCCACCTCCAAGGCTGCCTAGTCATGACATTTGGGAGATAGTTCAGGATTTGCCTAAATCCAGCGAGGAACGATTGTACAGGCTTGATGGATATGACATTTCGCATAACTGGATAAGCAAAGTATATTTTGGGAGTTAGAATATTGGCCAGATAATTTACTTAGAAATAATGTTGATGTCATGCATACTGAGAAGAACTATTTTGACAACTTATTCAACACATTTATGGATGTCACCGGCAAAACAAAGGATAATCCTAAGGTCAGACTTGACTTACCAGAATATTGCAAACGTAACGAATTACACTTACAGGAGGGGCCCAATGTCAATGTTCTTAAGTCTAAGGCTAGTTTTACATTCAAGTTAGACCAAAGGCATCAAATATGTGAGTGGGTCCAAAGTTTGAAGATGCCCGATGGATATGCCTCAAATTTGGAAAAGAGGGTTGATATGACATAAGGAGTCTTGTATGGAATAAAAAAGCCATGATTGTCATGTTTTTATGGAACAATTACTTTCATTATTGGTTTACCTGAAAACATATGGATACCAATAGCAGAGATCAGTTTGTTCTTCAAAGACTTATGTGCCACCACATTAAAAGAAGAAAATTTGGCGCGAATGAAAAGTAATATTGTTGTTATCACCAACAAGCTGGAGAAGATTTCTTCGCCAACATTCTTCGATGTGATGGAACATCTTTCCATTCACTTTGTGCACGAAGCTCGACTAGGCGGTCCAGTCCAAACTAGGTGGATGTATCCATTCGAACGATAAGCAATTGCAATATATTTAAATTCATACATATCTTTTTGTAATATAGTAAATATCTAACCTTATGATTGTACAGGGCAATTGGAAAATTTAAAAAAGGCCCCAAAAACAAATATAGGGTAGAAGGCTCTATAGTTGAGGCATATCTTGCAGGAGAAACTTCTTAACTTTGTTCATACTACTTTCGTGATGAAGTTTCTTGTTCAAGAAATCGACCGAATTGTCATCAGGATGATGTGAATAAGCCTCATTTACAATCGATATCAATTTTCATTCAATCTGGTTGTAGGGCTAAAAAGATCATACTTTGTCGGCTCCCACAGAGCGCAAATCAACAACTTTGTATGTGTTGCTGAATTACCCAGAAGTTGAGCCCTTTCTGAAGTAAGGAGATTAAAATTTTAACATATCTTATTTGTTTACTCATTCCCTTATAGAAACTAATTGTGTTTCGCATGTTGTATCTTTAGTTCATTTAAGACTCAATTCCATGAAAATTAAGTGTAAAAATTCTTTGCAACATGGTTTAAAAATAAGGTTCGTAAGTTTATTAATATTTCTATAAACTTTAAACATTTACACATTTCTCAACTAACATATATATATATATGTGTGTGTGTGTGTCTGTGTGTGTGTGTGTGTATAATATTTTTAGGTACACTAGTCACCAAATGCAGCCACATACGATCAGCTCTTGAGAGATATTTCTTTGGGTTCAGTTGAATCTCATGCAATGTCCCATTACACAGTAAATGGATTTAAATTTTCCACCGAACAACACTCCAGAACAAGGAAAACAAATAATAGGGGTGTTTGGGTTAAGGGTGATGATAATGTTGATTACTTTGGCATCATACACGAGATCTTAGAACTGGAGTATGTTGGTTTCCAATAAAAAAAATTATCCTCTTTCGATGTAAGTGGTTTGATCCAAGCACAAGAGGCACAAGAGTACATAAGGAACATAACATCATTGAAGTGAAGAACAATAGGTCGTAACCTGTTTACGATTCATTTGTTCTAGCGCAAAATGCTAAACAAGTGCATTATGCTCCTTATCCATTGTGCAATGACAAGTCTGATTGATAGGCTATAACCAAAGCAAAGCCTATACGACGGGTGGAATTTGAGAATGTGCCGGAGACTGCGTATCAAAATGGAATACAGATTGATCACCAGCTAGTGGACGTTGACTTAGTGGATAGTTTGAATCACCCAAAAAATATATTTGAAGAAGTGAATATTGCGAAAGAAGAGGTTGAATGGGTAGGAGATGAGGAAACTTTCGAAGAGGGTGAATGATTTAGTGAAGAGTCTTCAGAAGAGGAGGATTAGTTGTGTAGATTGTATTTATTATGTATTGATGTCTTTATGCTCTGTACTATATATTTATCTTTATATTTCTTGTTTAAGATTGATTTGTAATATACTGTTTAAGATTGTTGTTTTCACTTTTCCATGATTTATATAGTAATAAAAATATTCTTGTCTATATCTCGTGTTGTTGGAGCGATTTGAAATGTGAATTAGTAACTTTAAATTAGTTACTTGGAATGGTTTCTTAAATATTTATTTTGTAGGGACTAAATACTTGTTAACTTAATATAATTTAGATGTTAGGCAGAGGTGACAAAGGTAAGGAAAAAGTTGTTACTACGAAACCAAAAAAAAAAAGACAACCTCCGTCTTATAGACGACCGATAGATATTCATATATTTGAGGGTCGATTTGCTGATGCGACAGTACAACCCTCATATTCTAGGTCGTCTCAGCATTCGATACTTACTCCTAGGTATATGGGGCCACTTCATGGGTCTACACCGACTTATTCTGCTCCTATCACCGTGCCTCCGCCATCACAGTACTATCAGACGGTCGCTGGCACATCCAGACATCTACCATCATCGATACCCTCCTGTAGCATTCACGCAGCTTCGCACAGTGATTCTGCTAGATCTATTGGGTTGTCGGATCTTCAGCCTGGAGGAACTTCATCTGGTGCTTCAGATCCGCCTATGTCAGTGCATCCACCATCACTTACTCCGCAGCCAGGAGACAGAGATAATTCTGGGAGGATTTATCTTGTTCCATTTGCGAATGGGTAAGATTTCCAAATATAATTACATTATTCATTTTTTCATTACTATATTATTATGCTCTATGAAATTACTGTTTGATCTTGTGTTGGTTTAGGCCGGATGTTGGAGTTGGAGAAAAGGCGAGAAAATACATTTGTCGGAACTTCAATAGCTACTAGATCAGCTGGCAAAAGATTCCAGAAATTGACAGGGAAAGAATGTTTCAAGAATTAATGTAAGGATTTAACTTATCGACTATTTATTAATACTTTGTTAAAATAAAAGATTGAATATTATATTTTTATTTTTATTGTAGAAATTTTATTGGTGGGATGATGCGAATGCATATCTTATAAAGAGGAACTTTTTCAAAAGATGTAGAGCCAGATTTAACGGGCTGTTGGATTATGCCCGAACCAAATTGGTAAAACCTGACTGGATTAGTGAACCCTTATGGCAACAGTATATTCGCCATTGGAATAGCGAAGAATACCAATTGTTGAGGAAAAAAAAAGAAATTTCGGGCATCATCCAAGAGTGGCTCCCTACATACTGCGAGTGCCAGAAGTACTATTGTTGTGCTGGAAAAAATGGTATGTAACTTTTACAATTTTAATTATTTGTTTCTATTTAAATTTTTTATTATTTGAACATTGATAATTTTTTCATATGCAGGAAAAAGAAAAGGGTAGGAGCATACCACAAGATGATCCATTCGAGAAGAATCATCTGGAAAAAAAAAAGAACCCGACTGATGAAGATGTCTGGGTTGAACCTCGTGCAAAAGCTGCCTATGTAAGAAACAAATATTGAATTAATGAATCTTTTTCTCAAAGTTGATATTATTCAATTATAAATACTTTAATATTTTTTGACTTTTAGTATTAACTTTACTTTGAATATAGGACAAATATACGCAGCTCGTTAGTGAGTATCGTAGTACTCAGCCTCCTAAAAGTTAGGGTGACCCACTATCCCAATATGTAGAGGAGGAGTTATGGAAAAAAGTTGTGGGTTCTGCAGATAGAGGCCATTACTACGGATACCACAAAAATTTTTTGGCGAGAATATTAGGTGTTCTTTCGGTCCTGCATACTATAGCTCTTCAGTTGATAGAGAAACCATTGAAAGATTAGAAAATACGGTTTCTAAACTCACTGAAGATCTTGCTAAACAGAGAGAGAGGGTGCAGAAGAAGGAGAAGGAAACATCATCCCAAATCAGGATGCTGCAAGAGCAGTTCAGCTCTTTCATTCAGACTGCAGGGATTATTCCTCCGTGTCCTGGTGATGCAGTATGGGCTGCAAAAGGTCTACGCACCCTGGATGATATCAGCACAGATGAGGATATGGAAGACGAGGACGAATTCGATGAAGATGACTTTTATTTTTTCAACTTTTGTATGTGTTTTACTTTGAATTTAGACATTTTGTGGTAGTTTGTACACTTTTGAAACTATTGTTGTAGTTTTTATACTTTCACTTTTGTTGGACATTTTGTATGTGTTGTACACTTTTGAAAGTATTAACATTTGGTTTGTTGTTGTTGTTGTTGTTGTTGTTGTTGTTGTTGTATTGCATGTTGGACCATTTGATGATTTTTATTTTTTAAAAAAAAATCCCAAAAAATCGACCACAAGTGGTCGTTTTTCAAAAAAAAATTTACAGAAAACCAACCACTTGTGGTCGTTTTTTTTTTTAAATTATTTTTTTAATAAAATAATAATGAATTTTAAAAATAACCGAGCACAAGTGGTCGGTTTTTAAAAAACTACCACTATTTTACCGATCACACACTTTGGTCGGTTTTGTGGTCGAAAATTGGACAAAATCGATCACTTGTGGTTGGTTTTTGTGGTCTGTTTTTCCCTTTTTTTTAGTAGTGTGTAATATTTGACTTTAAATACAAGGAAAGATTTTAACTATAGAAAAACAATAAACATTAACCGTACCACAAATATGATTTAAATTGATGCGTCTCTCTTAACCTTTGGCAACAAGGAAAAGATGTACAGCATGACAAATGCAAAAGTGATGATGTAAAATATATAGGAAAAAGGCTCAAATATGTCATCGAACTATCAGAAATGGCTCATTTATACCACCCGTTAAAATTTTGGCTTGTTTATGCCATCTTCGTTATAAAACAGGTTCATCCATGCAATTACTTGTTAACGGTGGTTTTTCAAAAACAGTATTGACACGTTTCATCTTATTAGAGGTCCACGATTTTTAGAGCTTTCAGTTATGTATGACTTTTCATTCTAAATTTCTTCATTGAAACTTTTTGGTCATATATAACATTTTCTTTTGTTCCCAATTTGCTTATCAGATTCAAATTTTAATACTATAAAAATAAGAATGGAGTTTTAAATTTTAGTACTATAATCAAATTTTTGACTAATTACTCTTAAAGTCTGTTCCTTTGATATGAAGAGATCCTTTGTTTGCAATTTTATTTGCTAATTGAGTATTTGCACACATTTGCGGAATGAGTTATAAAATCGGGAAGGATTTCTACCAACTTTTAATCAATATGTTAAAAAAGAGGAAATTCAGGAATTATATCTCTGATTTCTCATTCATATCAAGAAAAGTTCAACTGCTTTTCTTATGTTCTTAGGATCAGAAAATACTATGTCTGATCCTTTGATATTGGCCGAAAAGATTCATTCGAACGATGTTACTTTTGAAGAAGTATGGCCCTTTATTTTTATGCTCGTGTAGGGGGACGTCTCTTGTTCACTTCAGAATAAATTTCATAAATCTTTTGTTCTTCGTTGAGTTTGTTGAAGCCTTTTGTTATGTATGAGTCTTTATTCTCAACATCATATCTGTCATTGTTATTATTATAATACTAAAATTTGAATGCGAAAAGTAAATTGAGAACGAAAGAAAATGTTATATATGACCAAAAAGTTCCAATGAAGAAATTCAAAATGAAAAGCCATACATAACAGAAGGCTCTAAAAATCACGGATCTCTAATAAGAGGACACGTGACAAAATTATTTTTAAAAAACCATTGTTAACAAGTAATGACACGGATGAACGGTGGTGGCATAAACGAGCCAAACTTTTAACGAATGACATAAATACTCCATTTCTGATAGTTCGATAGTATATTTGAGCCTTTTCTCAATATTCATATAGGTTGTGCTAATTTAATGCTAATGTAAACGCACTTGGCTTCAAATTTCAGCCCTTTGGCAATATAAACATCAAAGTTGGAAATTAAACAAATCGCACATAGTCAAAACAACTTTATACTATTTTGACTAATATTTGTGCATTAAGATTATGTCAATATAAAAACACAGAATTTTGTTTCTCATTAAGAATGCACTATAGGTTATACGGTAAAATAAAGATAAAGGTCCAATTGAACAACTTAAAGAATTTAAGGAGAAGCTAACAGAGAGTACTACTAACTACAAAACTAGTACCCTTTTATAAGTAAATCTAAAAATCTAAAAAATTAAATAAATTAAAAGAAGTAAAAACAAAATAAAACAAAAGAGGAAAAAACAAGAGAATAATAATGGTTGTGCTAAGATTTGATCACGTTTCACCCTTGATGAGTGCAATAGTTCCTCAGTTTGCTTAGAAAAACCGGTGTCCTGAAGTGCCCTATCAAAGTATGCATCTGAAGGTGATGGTGATGGTTTCTTTGGGTGGGGTTTGTGACGAAGCCACCACCATCCAGTTGAAGGACACCACCGCCATTCGGTTGAAGGTACACCATGTGAGTGATGATGACGACACCACGATACATGTGAAGAAGCACCAAGCAACTCCTTGTAGATGCCCTCGCAAATACCCAACACCAGAAAAACACATAACAATATGCTGCTTCTCGACATGTTTAACACAGAATAATTAGCTGGAGGAGGATATTATATTTATAGTTTATAAACAATAAAATAATTCTCTACTTTTTTCCACAATAAGAATAACTAGCATCATCCTTAAAACCTAGTTTAGCTAAAAAGTAGAAAATCTATTCCTATATTAATTTGACTACAAATCCTATCCAGACATAAATATCAAATCCTAAACAGATTTAATTTCTTACTCCAACTTTGAATATGCCTATTTTCGTCACTTGACACAAATATTTTTAACGACTTGGCATTCTTACAGGATAAGACATATAACTGTTACAATAATATTGGAATGTGTATCTGCAAACCTAAATACTAATGACTTAGCTGGAAAAAAACAAGACATTTTTTTTCAGCTTTCCACTTTAAGAATGCACTATCTGTTCTTTCTTTCCTGTCAAAAATGTCTTCCAAATAACCTCCTTCATGGCTGGATCATGCATAACTAGATGTCCAACATTGGGCATTTCATGGTAGTTGATCCATGGAAGCCTTTCTGCAATGTAACGTTGTAATATAACAGGTACAACCCAGTCTTGGTCACCATGCCACAAGTGGACCGAGTCTTCACCATTTGGGAAAGGGTTCTTAAGATCCATAGGATCAAAATCCCATTTCCCAAACCCCACCATCATGTCACGGTGGAGGGACTCGAATACACCTTGTTTTACAGCATATTCCTGCAGATGAAACAAGCAGCAGCAACTTTTGAGCCAAACGCCTACTTAATGCGAGCAGGAATAAAACTCCACTTTACCATGAACAGAACAAAATTCTCCAGAAAATTTATTGCAAGGATCAAACACATGCAAGTGACAGTAGTCTACCAGTAAATTGTCCAAATTCACGTAGGAAACAAATTACCTTAAGTTTTTGGCTTTCACTTGCATGCTTAGCAATTCCAGAAGCAACTTCCAAATCTGGGGGAGATAATTTGGCTTTTCCAGCTATAACACTATTGTACGGGAACCACTTCTGAGTGTTCCACCAGTAGACTAGCCAAGGCGCATAATGTGCAACTCGAAGTGCCCATTGGTCCTGTAGGAGCTGTAGATTGTATCCTTCTTTGGATAAATTAGCAGGGAAACCAGGCCACCAGTAATTGACGACGGGAGCAACTAGAGCTGCTCCAGCTAACCTAGTCGCACCAAAAGAAGATGCCACAAATAATCAAAAGCAGAGAATACAGGAATACTTGAAGTCTTGCTGCTGTTGTTGAGAATCATGACGATCAAAAGAAAGTAGCATATACATTGCTCAGAGGGACTTTGACTTGCAGAGGACGTGACCATAGGAAGATATGGAGATCAAGGATTAGGGTAGAAAGTTAGTAAGTAGTGAGTATTGTCTAGCTCCTTATCAGTTTTGTTATTATTACTCTCTTAGTGTCTATTCTTTGATTGTGGCACTACCTAATGTTTCCTTTGCTTCTAATATCGTCCATTTTGCTGTTGCTACTTCTTCTTTTTAAATTGTTTATAGCATGCTTTTTCATTTCTGTACTTGTTTAACTTGTTTTTTCATTCTTCTTTAACTGAGTGAGAGTCTATCAGAAACAACCTCGTTACCTACATAAGGTAGGGGTAAGGCTGCATACACACTGCCCTCCCTAGACCCCAACTGTGCGATTACACTGGGTATGCTGATGTTGTTAAGTTTATTGGGTACAAACATACGTACCGATCAGGGATGTATTTAAGGCAACCCCAAACAGAATGACCACCCATCGAAAACCCCATAACATAAAATTTAGGGCCAAGCCCGAGTTGATCAGCAAGCTCTTCCATATCCAAAGCTGTAGTTTGTATGGTTCGTTTTGGATGTGGATCGCTTTCCCCATAACCAGGTCTATCAAAAGAGACAACATACACCCCTAATTCTTCAAGTGTTTCCTGAAAGAAACACCAATAAACCGTTATAATCTCAGTTCGATTAATACTCGAAAAGGATGCAGAAATACAAGTTTGACAAAGAGTTGATGAAATACCAAGGGTATAATAGCTGACTCATATCTGGTAGAACCAAAGCTGTGCGCATATATGACCTTATATTTGGCCGTATCTTTGGGTACACCATGTTCCTTATAAGCCAAATGTCTTCCATCCCTAAGTTTGATTCTAGGTTCGGTAAATGTTGGACCACCAGGAGAGCCACAGATTTTAGGAGGTGGAGGTAGGAGGGCAGGGAATGCCCATGCCAGACCTGCAACCAACAAGACAACTAAAACTTTCCCAAGCATACCTGAACACAAGATAGACATAACACTTACAATAACATAGCAACATATAGATGGCATAATGTGAAGCTATACAGTTTGAATGGCAGGGCCGAAACTTAGGAAATACTGATTACTTAGTTGAAGCGAAGACAAAATTTTGGAAAGATTTTGCTTACAAGGAGATTTCAGCTGTCAAATGACAACGGAAACTAATAATATTGGCAAGGTGATGATATGAAGAAATGAATGTGGAATACACAAAAAGGCAAACAAATTAAAACAAAATGTAAAAACACGGAAGAAGTTATTCTTTGCTTTTGGAATGTTCAAGTGAATCAAGTTGTTCAACACGCAAGAACACAACCACCCTTTTCTAGTGTTAAGACTGAAAGTTTGCATCCCAGAACTTTGAATGAAAACTCTTGCTGATCTAAATGCCAATGTTCCCGAATTTATGAACTCACCCATTGAAAAAGAAAACATTTTAGAAAGATTTTGCTTACAAGTAAATTTGAGCTTTTATATGAAAATAACGAAAATAAAGAATGGTGGCAAGGTGATGATATCAAGAAATGAATGTGGAATACACAATTGGAAGGCAAACAAATCAAACAAGATGAATAGAGGAAGGTATTCTTTCAAAATTTTCAACCAAATCAAGTTATGACAATCACAGAAGTCTTTTATCACAATCCTTGCCACTTGTTTCTTACAACCATGTTTCCCTCAATGTGACAGGATAAAATTGAAGGAAGAGATTGTCTAGTATGACTTAGTCTAGGATTATTCTTTCTCTTCGGAGAGAGATGTCATTTAGCAAGAAATTACGTAGTCTAGGATTATTCTTTCTCTTTGGAGAGAGATGTCATTTAGCAAGAAATTACGACGTCTTTCTTTCATCCTCTCTGTCCAGAGCCTATGACAATTGGTCTTGGCACTAGACAATTTGCACCTACTTCACTATGAGCTAAACAAAGTAGACGCGAAGCTACAGTTTGGCATAAGCAAGCATAAGATTGCACAATGAACTATTTCCTTTCTTCTGTACACCTGTTCTTTTCTTGTTAATTTTTCTCAATTCTCCTCTTTATTCCTTTGTTTGTCAATTTTCTCTTGGCTAACAGTCGGGGTGGGAGCTACAAGCCTATCTACAGTTCAACAGAATTCAGTAACTTTGTCTCAGCTCCTGTATTTTTATTTAAAAATTCACTTAATATAAATAGATAATTTATCAAGAACCTAAAAAGCCATCTTTTGCTAGATCTAGAACCTATAAATCCAAAATTCTAACTATGTCTCTGCTAAGAGTCATTTCATTCTCACAGTTATGCGACAGCTTGGCTACATTACCACTCTAATCCCCCTACTTCTCACATTTCCAATATTAACATTTTAATGAATCAATGAATAATCGACTGAGCCTCAATCCTAAACTAGTTGACCTCAGTCTTAGAAGCCAAACTTTTAGCCTCTAGGATTTGGACTCCGATTTTCTTTCATAAGCTAAGATTTGCATAAATCTTCTATAATCATTCCCTCAACAACAACCACAACATATCCACTATAATTTCACAACTGGGGTCTGGAAAGGATGGAGTGCACGCAACCTAACCCTTACTTTTGAAGGTAGAGAGATTGTTACCGATAGACCCTCGGCCAAGTAAGCATGTCACAAATCAAATCTGTAAAGAAAATACAGCAGTGAAGAAGCCATTTTGAAAACAATTAAATCAGAGCACGTAGCAACACAAATAATATGATAGTTGAAGCAAAGGAAACAACAAATACTCATAAGTGAACTAGACAACACTCCACTACCTACTAACATTCGACCTCAATCCTCGACCTTCTTTCTATCTAGGATCATTTCCTCGGTGTGTTGCAGGTGAGTTATGTCTTGTAATCACCTGTACCCAAGACTTTTTCGGCGTACTTCTACCTCTCCTAATACCCACTGTAGCCGATCCTTCACACCTCCTCACTGGAACATCTGTACATCTTTTCTTCATATGTCCAAACCATCTCAGACTCGCCTCCGACATCTTGTCCGCCATGGAGGCCACTCCCACCTCCCGAATAGCTTCATTCCTGATACCGTCTCTCCTAATATGCTCACACGTACATCTCAATATCCTCATTTCTGCTACTTTCATTTTCTGGGAGTGCGAGTTCTTGACCGGCCAACACTACACCTCACACAACATACTTGATCTGACCATCACTCCATAACCATTCCCTCAATTTAGTAAATGAAAGAACTTATAAATTTCACTATTCCTATGCTCAAAGTCAACCTACTGTGATCCTCTCTCCACTTTATGGAACCTTTAACATAAACCTCTTCCTCTTCATAATTTTTTTAAAGAACCGTGGTGTCCCAGTAGCTTGCACTGTTGCACCTAATTTCAACAAGTACCAGTTATTTGACAAAAAGTCCACAAAGGTGTACTCTTCTATTTCAAAATTCATTCATTCTATGGATATTTTTGAAACATCGTAAAGTCTTTCCATATTTCTTAAACTCCGTATCTAGTCTAACTACATCACATAAATCGAGGCCGAGGTTGTAGTACTTTTACCTCCTCTAGATTTGATCCTGAAACCTCAGAATCCCAACCCAATTCACTAACCACTAGGCCACTCCCTTGGATGCCTTCCTCTTCACAATCTTCTCAAACAATATAGCAATATAAACAAAATGGAACCTTGATTTTACTTTAAGATAAAACAATATACAGATTACAACTCAAATAAGAAAATAACAAAAAGCATAAACAAGTAGGGTGTCTTGAAATTGTACAGTAACATACCTTGATTTGAATTGGAATGAAAAAATATTGAATCTTGAAGATGATTCAATTGCTTTGTTGGAACAATATTGAAAGATTGGGCTCTAGTGAGTGATAATACAATTGGTTTGAACTTGTTAGTCCTGTATAAAGATTTTGCAAACGTCAATAATGTTGGGTGAATTTTTCTTTGAATAATTGGTGACACAGAGAGACCAAATTTTGTAGGAAAAGTAGTAATTGCCATTTCATTATATGTATGGTCCACCAGTTGCACTTACTCTAGTACATCATAACCTAATGCTTACAGGTCAAATTGCTAAATTTATAAATTAAATTAATAAGAGTCAACACACTCTTATTTTTTACTTTTTGAGATAATGGTCAAAAATATGTTGATAGTATCACATTTTGCGAGTTTTATATCTGAACTATCAAGTGTTTGTGCTTTTTATCTAATATTATCAAAACACACCCCAAATCGACTAGATAAGGTGTTTGAATACAATCGTTAAATGACGCGTGACAACTTAATTTACCCATAAAAGTTCGTCCACAAGAGAACTAACTCATTAATTTCGATGCGTGTTGTGATAAATAGTTGATTTTAGTTCAAAAAAATGAACACCTAACAGGTCGGGTAGAAAATTCGTAAAAAAAAAGTGACATGTCAAGTTTATTTTTGACTATTATCTCTTAATTTTTAAAAATTTTAAATTAATTTCTTTAATTATCCGTGTGGAATGCCATTTGGCACCATTTTTAAATAAAAAGAGTATACACCACGGACATCAAGTACTAATCAGGACATGTTTTGATAAATAATTGATGATAATTCAAGTGAAAAGCACCCTGATAGTTCAAGTATGATGCTCGCAAAAACATAACACTTCAGTACGACTTTGCCATCATCCTTTTTTCTTTCATTTATACAGGAGTGTCTTTGAGATGTTAAATGAGATCTTGAGAACTAGTTCACAACAATAACATATTGATCCCACAAATGGGTCTGGGAAGAATTTAAGTGGGGTTTATAGAGAATTAAGTATATATAGAATTTACCCCTACTTTTTGGAGTATAGAGATTGTTTCCGATAATATTTTAGGGTTGGATGCATAAACAAATATCAAAAATTTCAAATTATATGCCAAGACAAAAGAAATGATGATTTTGATATGTCATGGAAGTTCTTTTTTGGCGCAATACATGAATATGTCCTTTTAACTTAACCTCAAATTACATCTATGAGCTCCAATTATGGGTGTGATAAGTAGATACTTAAACTTGTATAAAATTGAACAAGGAGACATGTCCTACGTAGCATCCTACATTGTCAATTCTTGTCCTACATGGCGTCCTACGTGTATTATGCCACATGGAACATGTGTGTCTACTTGTTCAACTTGATACAAGTTTAAGTGTCTACTTGTGCACATCCAAAATTGGAGGTCATAAATGTGATTTGAAGCCAAGTTAAAGCTTGCACACGCTAGTGTCGAAAAACCTTTTTCTCATTTTTAAGGAACTTATTTCCGACCAACCGAACATTCTAAATCATTGACATTATGTAATTGCAACTTGAATTCCAACAAATATTCAATAATTTGTGCAAAACAAGGTATTAATTTGGGGGATCAAAGAATAGAGCTTTGTTCAAAGTTAAAAATTAAACAGAAAAGTGAATTTCACTTGGCCTTCCAATAGGTGAATTTATCCCTAATGCATAATGTAGCACACTTCAGATACCAGCCCTTCTCCAATTTTAAAATCAAAGTTGGAAATTAAACACTTCAGAAAGAATCACATTCTCATATTTAAGTCCAACGCAAATATATTCTATTTTAGTTAATATTTGTGCATTAGGATTATGCCAATATCAATACTGAATCTGTCTTAATTACAAAAGGAACCTCTAAATCTCTTTGTTCCCCTTTAAGAATGCACTCTCTGTTTTTTCTTTCCTGTCAAAAATGTCTTCCAGACAACCTCCTTCATGGCTGGATCATGCATAACTAGATGTCCAACATTGGGTAGTTCATGGTAGTGTATCCATGGAAGCCTTTCTGCAACGTAGCGCTGTAATATAACAGGTACAACCCAGTCTTGGTCACCATGCCACAAGTGGACCGAGCCTTCACCGTTTGGGAAAGGGTTCTTAAGATCCATAGGATCAAAATCCCATTTCCCAAACCCCACCATCATGTCACGGTGGAGGGACTCGAATACTCCTTGTTTTACAGCATATTCCTACAAATGAAGGAAGCAGGAACATTTGAGTCAGCAATGCCTCATCAAATGAGCATCAACATATGAACATAATTCTAAGTAATCAGTTACATTCCGACACTTTTAACTTCCTCACCTGTATTGTTCCTCTCCCTAATAACAACGTGCTTCTCACTTCCCCATGAAAAAGTTCTTGCCAAAATGTTACTTAATAACACACAGTTCATAGGCAACAAGCTACCCAGTGACCAGTGTAGTCCGACAAAGTGGATTCTACAGAGGGTAGAGTGTACGCAGACCTTTACCCCTACCTGAGGGGTAGAGAGTTAGTTTCCAATAGACCCTCGGCTCAAGGAAAAAAGTCCAAAGTAGTCCCGAAAAGAAGTAACGGAAGTTCAAGAAACAACAGAGATATTAAAAAAACAGAAACTACAACACTACAGGAACAATACTATGACTACTAATATGAAGTGACAGCAAGATAACACACTACTAGTGGTCATAGGCAAACAAACATAAAAAAAATTGTAACTTGTATGGTTCTTTCACCCCAATAGTGGTCATTCTAACCTTTCACCAAAAACAGAAGAAACATTTAATGCGAGCAGGAATAAAACTCCACTTTATTATGAGCTGGAACAAAATTCCAAGCCATTACAACTTATCCAGAAAATTTATTACTAGGATCAAACACATGCAAGGGAACATGAAGTGACAGTAATCTAACAGTAAATTGTCCAAATTCAGGTAGGAAACCAATTACCTCAAGTTTTTGTCTTTCACTTGCATGCTCAGCAAATGCGGAAGCAACTTCCAAATCTGGGGGAGATAATTTGGCTTTTCCAGCTATAACACTATTGTACGGGAACCACTTCTGAGTGTTCCACCAGTAGACTAGCCAAGGCGCATAATGTGCAACTCGAAGTGCCCATTGGTCCTGTGGGAGCTGTACATTGTATCCTTCTTTGGATAAATTAGCAGGAAAACCAGGCCACCAGTAATTGACTACGGGAGCAACTAAAGCTGCTCCAGCTAACCTATTAGCACCAAAAGAAGATACCACAAATAATCAAAAGCAGAGCATACAGGAATACTTTAAGTCTTGCTGCTGTTGTTGAGAATAATGAGGATCAAAAGAAAGCAGCATATACATCGGTCAGAGGGACACTGATTTTATCAAGTTATGTAATACTGAGGACATGACCTTATATAGGAGATATGGAGGTCGAGGATTAAGGCAGAAGGTTAGTAAGTAGTTGACTGTTGTCTAGTTCCCCTACCAGTATTGTTATTATTACTCTCTTAGTGTCTTATTCTTCGATTGTAGTGTAACCTATTGTTTCCTTTGCTTCTATTAACGTACATTTTTCTGTTGCTACTTTTTCTTTTTTAATTGTTTTTAGCATGCCTTCTTCGTTACTGTATTTGTTCTACTTGTTTTCTGATTCTGCTTTAACTGGGCTGAGGGTCTATCCGAGACAACCTCTTTGCTGTCATAGGGTAGTGTTAAGGTTGCATACGCACTGCCCTCCCTAGACCCCAACTGTGTGATTACACTAGGTATGTTGATGTTGTTAAGTTTATTGGGTACAAACATACGTACCGATCAGGGATGTATTTAAGGCAACCCCAAACAGAATGACCACCCATCGAAAACCCTATAACATAAAATTTAGGGCCAAGTCCGAGTTGATCAGCAAGTTCTTCCATGTCCAAAGCTGTAGTTTGTATGGTTCGTTTTGGATGTGGATCGCTTTCCCCATAACCAGGTCTATCAAAAGAGACAACATATGCCCCTAATTCTTCAAGTGTTTCCTGAAAGAAACACCAATAAACCGTTGTAATATCAGCTCGATTAATACTCAAAAAGGATGCAGAAATACAAGTTTGACAAAGAGTTGATAAAATACCAAGGGTGCAATAGCTGACTCATATCTGGTAGAACCAAAGCTATGTGCATATATGACCTTTTGTTTGGCCGTATCTTTAGGTACACCATGCTCCTTATAAGCCAAATGTCTTCCATCCCTAAGTTTGATTCTAGGTCCGGTAAATGTTGGACCACCAGGAGAGCCACAAATTTTAGGAGGTGGAGGTAGGAGGGCTGGGAATGCCCATGCTAGACCTGCGACCAACAAGACAAAAACTTTCCCAAGCATACCTGAACACAAGATAGACATAACACTTCCAATAATATTGTAATATATAGATGGCATAATGTGAAGCTATATAGTTTTAATGGCTGGGCCGAAACTTATGAAATACTGATGACTTAGTTGAAGAGAAGAGAGAATTTTGGAAAGATTCTGCCTACACGGAGATTTCAGCTGTTAGATGACAATTAACGGAAATAAATAATGGTGGCACGGTGATGATATGAAGAAATGAATTGGAGTACACAAAAAGGCAAACAAATTAGAACAAAATGTAACAACACAGAAGAAATTATTCTTTGCTTTTGGAATTTTCTAGTGAATCAAGTTCTTCACACCCTTTTCTAGTATTAAGATTGAAAGCTTGCAATCCCAGAACTTTTGTAAGATAACTCTGGCTGATCTAAATGCCAGTGTCCCAAATTTACGAATTCACTAGTTGAAAAAAAAAAAATCAAAAGATTTTCCTTACAAGGAAATTTCAGCTGTTATATGACAGTAAAGAAAATAAAGAATGGTGGCAAGGTGATGATATCAAGAACTGAATGTGAAATACACAACTGGAAGGCAAATGAATTAAACAAGATGCATAGAAGAAGGTATTCATTTAGAATAAGCAACCAAATCAAGTTCTTCAACAAGAAAGAACACAATCACCCTCTTCTAATGTCAAGATTGAAGGCTTGCAATCACAGAACTTTTACGACAATCCTTGCTAGCCAAATTCGTTGAACATATGAAATCATCCACTGATTCCTACAACCGCGTTACCCTCAATGTGGCAAGATAAAATTGAAGGGAGAAATTGTCTAGTATGACTTAGTCTAGGATTATTCTTCCTCTTTGGAGAGAGGTGTCATCAGCTTCAGCAAGAAATTCATGTCTTTCTTTCATCCTCTTTGTCAAGAGCCTATGACAATTGGTCTTGGCAATTGACAATTTGCACCTACTTCACTATGAGTCAGATACAGTAGAATGAAGCTACACTTTGGCATAAGCAAGCACAAAAGCACACCAAATTATAAGTATTTTCTTTCTTCTGTCCACCTATTCTTGTCTTGTTAATTTTTCCCTCACTAAGGGGATTAATCATCTATTGTATATAAAGAAAAATGTAATTTTGACCTTATATATACACAGTAATATAAGGTCTGTATATATACATAGTGAAATTCCTAGCTCCGTCAGTGCAGTTGCATGAATCTTCTATAACCATTCCCTCAATTCAATAAATGAAAGAACTAATCAATTAGGCTATTTCTATGATCAAAGTCAACCTACTGCACTCCTCTCTCCACTTGGTGGAACTTTTTACATAAACCTCCTCCTCTTCATAAAAAAAAATTCCTTTATAACTGTAGTGTTCAAGCCAGCTTGCCCAGACATCTTCCCTTCCACAAGCAATTTATAACTGTAGTGTTCAAGCCAGCTTGCCCAGACATCTTCCCTTCCACAAGCAACCAGCACAAGTACTGGGTAACTCTTGTCCACCTTCCACCAAGTCTTGGACGAATGGGCAAAATATCATAATCCCTTTGTTCCAATTTAATGACACACTTTCTGCTTTAGTCAGTCTAAAAAAGAATAACATATTTCTTTATAAAATAAATTTTTAACGACACTATCAATATTTTACCTATGTTGGGTCCCACTTATTTGAACATAGAAAGTCTTTCTATATCTCCGTACTCAGTAAAACTACATCACATAAATTGAACCTGAGTGGTACTATTATTTTTGCCTCCTTTGGGTTTGATCATGAAACCTCACGATTCTCAACCCACTTCACTAACCACTACGCCGCTCCTTTGGGTACATGCTTCCTCTTCATAATCTTCTCAAACAATATAGCAATAAAAAAAATTATCAAATCTTGATTTCACTTTAAGATGAACAAATTCACATACTATAAACTAAACAAGAAAAGAACAAAAGTATTAACAAGTTGGGTATCTTAAAATTGTACAGTAAGTATCATACCTTGACTTGAATTGGAATGAAAAAATATTAAATCTTGAAAATGATTCAATGGCTTTGTTGGGAAAATATTAAATGGTTGAGCTCTAGTGAGTGATAATACAATTGAGTTGAACTTGTTAATATGTATAAGGATTTTGTAAAGGTCTATAAAGTTGGTTGAACTCCTTTTTGTTAAAGCGGTCACATAGAGGCCAAATTTCACCTACTCTATAATATATTAGTCTATAATGTGTCGTATTGAGATGAAAAATTGAAATTAAAAAAATTGATAAAATAATGTATATTTCAGCAAAGACAAAAAATATCAAGTAATGTCTTTCGATCAATCAAAGTGTTAATGAATAAAGTTATCATGTATTTATTATCGGTGGACGGTGATAGATATGTATATTTCAGCAAGATAAAAAAATATCAAGTCATTTCTTTTAATCTATCAAAGTTTTAATGAATAAAGTTATCGTGTACTTATTGATGATGGAAGATGATAAATATTTAGTTAAATTAATCAAGATAGGCGAAAACTGACCAGAGATCACAATAATAAAAAAAGGAGTTAGGCAAAAAGAAATTATTTTTAAATAAACATTAAAAAGAAAAATGAATAAATTGCTATTAAAACAGAGCAAGTGGTAGATCTTCACAAGTGGTCAATGTCATTACATCACATAATTTTATTGTATTACTAGTTACTAATAGCCCGTGCAAGGTACGGGCCTAATAAATATTTTTTAAAATTTTATTTTAGTTATTGTGATGTATAATATTTTCTTATAGATTTTTTTGAAATATATAATAAATTATTTTTTTAGATATTTTAGTTGTTAACTACTGTAATTTATAATATTTTTTATGTAATTTTCAAATGCTTAGATGATCATAATAATTAATTATGAGTGATATAGTAAAGTTACAATTAAGCAGCGAAGCAGACTGTCTTAATGACTCACAACAATTAATTAGAAGTGATATAGCAAAATTACTATAAAAAATACTTGTGCCAAAATTTTAAATGATCATAAAAATTAATTAGGAGTGACATAATAAAATCACTATTGAAACAGCGAAGTAGACATGTCCAATTAGAAGTGATATAATAAAATTACTATACAAAAATACTTAGTGAAACAGTTGAAGCAGATGTGTCATAAATATCTATTTTACTTTTTTATTAAATATTATTAATTTTTTAATACATAAATAAATTTATAATAATTAATTAGAGATGATATAATATAATTACGGAGAAAGCAGCTTATGAAGCAGACAAGAGAAGCAGGCATGTGAAGCAGGCATGTTGACGGAGACTTGCCTGCTTCTCCTACCCCATTCCCTCTTATTAGATAAGACTAGATATCGATGACCCGTGCCAACTTGTGCTCAATATATGTTATTTTTTATCTCAATTTAAATTATTAAAACAATTTATGTTTTTAATTATTGTGATTTATAATATTTTTTTTCTGTTTCAATTTAAATGATGTTGGTATACTTTTGAGAGTCAGTCTAATTTTGATAGTCAATCAAATTTTTTATGTTGACATATCATTTTATGTCTCTTTTACCTTTTTTATGAAATATTATTAATTTTTCAATGCTTAGACAATCATAATAATTAATTAGGGGTGATATAGTAAAATCACGATGAAAGCAATGAAGCACACATGTTTTACGTGACTTGTAATAACTAATTAGAAGCGGCATATCAAAATTTCTATAAAAAAAATACTTGTATAATAATTAATTAATGGTGGTACAATAAAATTACGATTGAAACAGTCATAAATGTTTATTTTGCTTTTTTTTTTTAATTAAATATTATTAATTTTTTAATTTGTAAATGACTTATAATATTTAATTAGGGATAGCTGAAGCAGACATGTCATAAATATCTATTTTAATTTTTTAACTAAATATTATTAATTTTCTAATACATAAATGACTTATAATAATTAATTAGGGGTGCTATAGTAAAATTACAATTGAAACAGCTGAAGTAGGCTTGTCGACCTCATTCTTATTTTGCTAATACAGTAAATTACGAGTGAAACAGCTGAAACAGTCATAAATGTCTATTTTACCTTTTTAACTAATTAAATATTATTAATTTTGTAATACGTAACTAACTTATAATATTTAATTAGGGATACAATAATTAATTACGGGTGAAATAGTAAAATTACGATTGAAACAACTAAAACATGCATGTCATAAATGTATATTTAATTTTTTTTATTAAACATTATTAATTTTTTAATACATAAATGACTTGTAATAATTAATTAAAGGTGATATAGTAAAACTACAGTTGAAGCAGATGAAGCAGGCATGTCGACCTTCTGCCTGCTTCAGCTGCTCAACTCCCTCATATATATATATATATACTAGTCAATTATACGTGCTTTGCACGTGTATATTGTGTTATTTAACAATAAATGTATATATGAAAAAAAGATGTTGTGTATATATACATTATATTATAAAGGATGAAACCTTTAAAAAAATAACATAAATTTTTAAAGTAAAAAGCATACTTAAAGAGTATCATTATAATCCACTATCACACTAACAATTAAGGAGAAAATTAAGTATAGTGAATAAAATTTCGTTATTAATAGCCGAAGTCAAAATTTAAATAATGTATACTAAACGTAGTATTCATTTTTGTCTAGTTGTCTCACGTAATGGTTTTTCGTTGGACCCTCACTATTTTTTTAATTTAAAACAAACTTTTTTGCTCAGTATTTCTTTTTTGGGTTAAATTGTTACCCTTCTTCTAAATGGTTACTATTCATCTAAAATATTAGACAAAAGTAAGTAAATAAAAAAAATCTGATTAAATTTTAACCTTTACAAAAAAGTTCCTTAGAAATCGATCGAACATTCATCTAATATTTGTATTAAGCAGGAAAAATAGAAACTATACCAAAATAATATGACAATCGAGTAATACGATTACACCTAATCTTTAAACAATAATTTCTCAAAGTCCTATCGAATATTCAGTTACCACTTGTATTAAGTAAAAAAAATAGCAGATAACAATAGGATGAAAGTACGACAAACCAAAACCTAACCTTTTCACAAAAGTTCCTTAAAGACCAATCGAACATTCATCAACATTTATAAAAATAGTAGATAGAAACTATAATAAAACAATATGACAATTGAGATATCAGAAAAATACGATTATTAAACATGATCTTTACACAAAAAATTCTCAAAGCCCAATGAACATTTATTTACGATCTATATTAAGCAAAAAAAAATAGAAGTTAGCAATAGAACAAAAAGTACAACTTAATCGAGATATCAGAATATACAATTAAATCTAACCTCTACAGAAAAATTTCTTAAAGCCTGACCGATCAATAAAAAAAATAATAAATAGTAACATAATAGACATTATAACAAAATAATACAATAATCGAGAAATTGAAACAATAAGATTGAACCTAATTTTTATACAAAAAAAAAGATTCAAAGCTCAATCAAATCTTCATTGGTTTTAAATTCAACAAACCTAAGGCTAATTCTAAACCAAAATAAAGAGAAAAGACAATGTAAATCTTAATAACTTATATAAGAACAAAGAAAAATTGAAATAACCCTAAACCTGATTAAAAAAAAGTCAATAATATATATGTAGCAGTTTTGATATTCTTAAAAAAAAAAAAATAGCGATAATTCTAATTTATTTATTTTCATTTGGAAAAAAAGTAATTTAATTTTTATTAATTCAAAATTATTAATATTACCTTTGCCTCATTCCAATAAAAGAAGTAATTAATTAATTTCTCCCTAATTTGGAACAAGTTGCCGATGTGTTTTCAATTAACTAGTTTAGGTGTACGCGCCTCGCGCGTGTACCTCACTTTAATGATTTCAAATATTACACTAAATAGAAAATTTATTTAAATAATAAAGATGAATACAATAATTAAATTCAACATCTTTTGAATATGTAAAGATGGAGAATTTATTTAATTAAACCTATCCTTTACCCAAAAAAATTCTCAAAGCCGATCGACATTCATCTATCACCTGTAGACTGCAACAAAACAATACGATAATAGAGACATCAAAAGATACAATAAATCTAACCTTTACATAAAAATTTTCTCAAAGCGTCTGACACTCATCTACCACCTGTCAACTATAACAAAATAATACGATAATAGAGATATCAAAATAATATAACTATAACTAATCTTTACACAAAAAACTTCTCAAATCAGAGATATCAAAGCAATACAATTAAACTTAACCTTTACCTAAAAAAATTCTTCAAAGTCGACCGACATTTATCTATCACTTGCAAACTACAACAAAACAATACAATAAAAGAGATATCAAAATAATATAACTAAATTTAAACTTTACACACAAAAATTTTTTCAAATCCGATCGATATTCATCTACGACCTTTAAACTACCACAAAATAATAAACTAATAGAGGTATTAAGACAATACAATTAAACTTAATCTTTGCCTACAAAAAATTTTTCAAAGCTGACCGACATTCATCTACCACCTGTAATTTATTTTACGATAATAAAGACATCAAAATAATATAATTAAACCTAATATTTATATAAGAAATCCCTCAAAGTCAACCGACATTCATCTATGACCTGTAAACTACAACAAAATATTAGTGATCACAAAGTTTCGATTTTGATAAAAATAATTCTTGTTTAAGCGAAAATTTTGACTCTAAAGAATGACTTGAATGAAAACAAAAAAGATATGTCTATATATACATACAGTTGAATTCTATTATGTTGATAAAAACAGTGAAGAAGTTGAGGGTTAAAAAATTAAGTATCCACTAAGTAAATTGATGAGCATCAATCATATTCTCCCAATAAGTAAATTGATTTCTTCTTTAGTATATTTTTTCAATAATAAATTGATTTCTTCTCTAATTTAACATGCATCTCAATATTTTATAGAAGTATTTTCTTAATAGAGTAGTATTATCAATGTTACCATGATACTGTCCAAAAGAATGATTTAGGTTCAATCTCTAATGGCACACTGTCATTACCGGTAATGACAAAATAGAATTTCCGCAATCATAAATCTAACCTATTCTAAATATAGAATAATGAAACTTTCCTACAATATACTACTGTATCTCACGTTTTCTCATAGTATTAGGAAGAACAAAATTGGTCAATTATTGGCCCATTTTCCTCGTGAAGTTATTTAGGAGTATTTTTTTTAATTGATCGATATAAAGAAAAATATTACTGTAATTGATTCTCCTTCCATATATTTTAGTAGCCCTATATATTTTAGGAGTCTAGTTAATATAATAAAAAAATAATTAACTAATAAATTATATAAAATAGTGAAAAGATAATTTTGTTTAAAAAAGAGTCTTTTAATGAAAGACAAAAAGTTCAAATAACTTTTTTAAGGGGCTTCACACTTTTAATAAATTATAGATTAGAGTTTTGTCATTTAATTTTCTTACGAGAATTGAGGAATATGTGAATCGCTTTAAAAGAAATTCGATATTAAAAAAGTTTTATAACTATGCTATGTAGTTCTTATAGGGAAATAATTTACATAAGGTAAATTTTGATGATTTTAAGTTCATAAATATTAGTATTTCCTACCTATTTCGATAAGGAATTTTAATAATCAAAATTTTAATTGATTTCAAAATTCTAAATATTAGGAAAATTATAAAAAGATGACTTTGTTTATTGCGAAATTTTTTAATGAAGAGTAAAAAGTTCAAGTTACTTTTCCAAGGATCTTCACAAATTATATTTTAATTTACGTGCTTTGCACGTGTATATAATGTTAATAATAATAAACACATAAAAGAATAAATTGTTATGCGGTTGTTATAGTATTAAGTATATATCTTTTTGATAAAAAGTAGAGTAAATACATAATTAGCCCCCTGATCTTGTCCGAGTTTTGCAAAAAGACACCTAAACTTTAACTTCGACCTATTATCCCACAATTCTTTTTTATTTCGTTGCAAACACACCATTTTTTGCTGAATCTCAGTCACAACAAGGAGAGCAAAATGCATGCGCCAATCAGGTGTTGCCACGTGTCAAATACGTTTAATTTCATATGTTTTTATTTTTTTAATACAATTTTTCTTTTTATTTAATTTAACACCCCACCCCACACCCTCTTTCTCCCACCCCCAATCCAGCACCTCCACCTCTCCCCCATCCAACACCTCCCCTCCCCCTCGCCGCCTCGCGTCCAACACTCTTCTCGTCCAGTTTTTTTTTTTTGTTCAAATCAATTCAAAAGTTAGTTTTATGATTGAATTGAGTTTTAAGGATAGTAAAATGATTGAATTGAGTTTTAAAGATAGTTAAATGAGCTTTAATGAAGCTTTAATGGACTTTAAAAAAAAAAAGCTTCAATGAAAGAGTTTTAATGGTGACATTGTGTTGAAGAGCTTTAATGGTGACATTGTGTTGAAGAGCTTTAATGGTGTTGAAGAAGATATTGTGTTGAAGAAGAAATGGTGGGTAGTTAAATGATATGATTTAATTGCAAAATGGAGCTTTAATGATATGATTTTAAAAAAAAAAAAAAACTTCAATGGAGGAGATTTAATGGTGGCATTGTGTTGAAGAAGAAAGGGTGGGGTTATGGTGATGATGATGATGTTGTTGTTGTGGGCGTAATTGATGTTGTTGTTGTTGTAATTGATGTTGTGTGTTGTAATTGATGTTGTTGAGTGATGGTGATGAAGAAGAGGTTGGGAAAGAAGACAATGGTGGATGGGGGGTTGTGGGGGTGGGGTGGGGGTGGGGGTATGAAATAATTTTTAAAAATAAATAAATATGAATTTTTTAAAAACAAAGAATATAAATTATATATTAAATTATTTTACACGTGGCAGCTTGTAATTGGTCAAAAAAGTCAAATTTGAGCCCTTTCATGCGCCTGTGGAGCGTGTGTACACGCAGGGGGTCAAAATGGTGTGTTTGCAATGAAATAAAAAAGAATCGTGGGGTAATAGGTCAAAGTTAAAGTTTAAGTTTCTTTTTACAAATCTCAGACATGATCAGAGGGGTAATTATGTATTTACTCTAAAAAGTATAACACAAAATGTATAATATGAATAAAAAAGAATTATTATCTTTTCGTCAACTAATATTTGCCAATGATCCTCATGTTGTTTAATCTCCTTCCGCTTTCAAATACTGTCTTCCTTGCTTAACGAATGATTCACATTTCACAATACTCTCCTCATTCCTTTTTAGTTGTCATATATATTAAAAAATAGTTATTCTCAAATACTAATAATTTTAAAATCAAGAGAGAATTAATTATTTAATTTCAACTTTGCCCCTAGCATTAATTAATCTAAAATTATTAAACACATAAATAAACAAAGATTAATAAAAGGTATATACATCAAATTAAAGACATCGTTTCCACCCCAAACTATACAAGAAAAGTCAAAGCCACACCTAAACTATACTAGTGACCTATTACACACGTAAACTATAAAAAAGTGGAACTTTCTACACCCTGTAAAGCATTATACCACTTCCATATGGTGCGTTATTTTACATGCGCTGCCACGTCAGCATTATACGAAAAAAATAATAAAAAATATCAAAATTCCCTTATTATTTTTATATTTGTCATCTGTCATTATTTTTTCTTATTCTTCATCATTCACTGCCATTTTTGTTCACTGATGTCCCCTTATATTTGTTTTCTCTTTCTTCTCTTTTTTGGCCTAGTACTATACTAGTCTTCTCTCCCGTCTTTCTTCTCTATTCGTTAGCTTTTTTTGTATGTGGTGGAGAGTAGAGTTTGTGTACAGCTTCGGGATCGATCGGGTGTTGCAACTTGGAACTGAAAGTTTTCAAAGTCAAACCCTCTTTCATCAATCAACTTTTATTATTTTCTCCTCTATTTTACCTTCGGATCACCAAATTAAAAAAAATCATCTGAATTTTGTGATTTTTGAATGAAATTGTAATCAAATTGTTGGGTAATTAAGAAAAATTCATCTGAATTTTGTTAGTTTTACTTGAAATTGTGATCAATTTGTTGAGTAATTAGAGAAAACTTATTTGAGTTTTGTGATTTTTGATTGGATATTTGTAATTGGATTTCTAAGTTTGTGGTGATGTGTTTGTTGGAAATAATGAGGAAGTAGGGGTAGTGGTGGTGGAGGTACCAACACCCTTATTGGGGTTTGGAAGGGAAGATTCAATGGTGATTATATGGGGATAATTTGGTGCTTCATCTTTGGGATTAGTGGATATGGGGATATTCGTCACCGTTTGAGATCGCTGGAACACCGATGAAGTGAAAACAACAAATTCAATTTGAATTTCGACAAGCTCGTTTAAGTGTAGTTTGAAATTAGTAATTCAAATTTTGTTTCGAGATTTTGAAATTAGTGAAATTGACATTGATTCGGTGGGGTTGGAGTTTGGGGGTGAGGGTGATGAAGAAGATATGTTGGTTGGGGTGAGGTTGGAGTTTGGGGGTGGGGGTGATGAAGAAGATGTGTTGTTTGGGGTGGGGTGGGGTTGGAGTTTGGGGGTGGGGATGATGAAGAAGATGATGGTTTGGGGGAGGGGGTGATGAAAAAGATGATGGTTTGGGGGTGGGGGAGGGGAGATGGATGCTAAGGGTTGGGTAGAGTGAGTATTTTTTTTTTTTTGCATTAATTTTTAATGTAGACGTGCCTTTTTTAATTTAATTAATTATATTTTTTCCACGTCAAATCTAGGGGTAAAAAGTTTCACTTTTTTATAGTTTAAGTGTGTAATAGATCATTAGTATAGTTTAGGTGTGGCTTCGACTTTTCTTATATAGTTTGGGGTGAAAACGATGTCTTTTCCCAATTACACTCCTAATTAATGTTTCTTAATAGTTGTGCAAGGTTTTATCATGGCAATTAAAAACAAACAATGATGTACTGGTCATTTTAGAAAATTAAGATATCATTAGTTGTTTGTTTTTATCGTTTCCATTCGTCATAAATATGAAAAGATAATAAGATGAAGCAAAATGGACAAATATTATATTAAATTAAAATGAGTAATAAGTAAAATAATTTAGTTAAATTATTCTCTAGTTAAAATTAATGAATATACAAAATAAAACATAATACGTATTTAAAAATGATGAAGAAAATACTCCCTCCGGCATACTTATATGTCCTTAATTGTCATACTTAGAGAACCAAAAGATGACCAAGATAAAACGACGAAAGAATTGAGAGTAGATATGCCCTTCGTTCAGTTTTACTTGTCACAATTTGACTTGGCACATTGATTAAGAAAAATAATTAATAACATAGTTATTTTACCATAGTATCCCTATTAAATAATGTTTACATTGTATATTGAAATTAATTTGGAGAAAAAATAATTAATACGAAGAGTAAAAGAGAAAAAAAATTATCTTTTCTTGATATGTCAAAAATGACCAATAAAAGTAGAAATACAATTAGAAAATCTGTGACAAGTAAAACTGAACAAAAACAGTAATATAAATAAGTTACAAAGTTAGTGTCCCTTTCTAATATTGTTGAGTTTTTCTTTTTTCTTCTTTTCTTTTTTAAGGAAAAACTAAATTATAAAGACTAACACCACTTGATTATAGTTATACGATGAATAATAAGGACTCCTAAATTTATTTTATTGCACAAAAATTTTCTATTTTGTTTGATGTTACGTATAGGTGAATTTTATAAAACAATTCATGTATAATTAAGTTACATGTAATATCAATAACATTTTTTAGATTCAAAGAATTTTGAATTCGAACTTTAAATCATAAAAATATTTGTACCAAGAATTTTGGAGTATACGTTCAATGTACATTCTTATCATCTTTTCAGCTTTTAACTTCAATTATTATTTAATTAAAGAAGTCCAAAAATATATGACAAGAAAAAATATTTGAAGAAATAGTGTTGGTAGATTTTCTTTTTCCTTTTACCAAATCCTTTGAATCTAAAAAATGTTATTGATATTGCTCACTTTGTAAACATATTGAAATATAAATGTCATATATATTTGTTTAACTTGTTTTCTCAAATAATTTTTCTTTTGGATGTATAGTTTAAATTTCTCAAATTCATGTTTATATCTTCAATTTCAGAATGACACTCTGGTAGGTAGAGTGCTTTAGCAAATCATAAAAAAATTGCAAATGTCTATAACTAAATTCAAATTCTTTTTGTGCTTTTCAACATGAAACTTATTACATTAAATGAACCCGACAAGAATTCACATAGAAATATAACTAATTATGCATTCAGTTCAAGAGCTCACAATGATGATAAAGATACCAGCTAGTCTATCCAACAATTCATATTGCAAAGTTACATACTGCAGGCAAGTAAAATATCTTAAATGGGTTGACAAGTAATTTTATATCACTTAAAAGAAGATATAAACTCTTTTATTATGTCAAGAGATCTAAACACCTAAACTTTTAAAAATCAAAATCTTTTTAAAGGAAGCAATGCTACAATTTAAAGGCTATCTATCTATTGGAACAATCTTTAAATTAAGACATAAAAGCTGAAAAGTATTATAAGTTCATGGATTCATGCAAATTCTATAAATGTAAAACATTTACACCTCTATCTTATTGAAATTTCTCCCATAATTTTTGTTTTAATAAATCATCCAATAATACTTGTCTTCTATTAACTTAACACTTATGTCATGAAACAATGATAACCTTACCCTTGCCTCAAAAGGTAAGAGACTATTTTTGATAGAACCTCCACTAAACTCTATTAAAATTAAATGATTTCATTCTCTTTCCAATAATTTGCATAAAAAATTATCAATTTTTATTTATTCCTAAAACACCAAGTAATTGTTTGTTCTAAATTGCTTCCATCTTATAGCCATCCCTAGTTCTAGTTTTTATATTGACTTTCAAATTAATTTCAGTCAAATCTTTCATTTATCACCAACTAATACAAACAAATATTTAAAAACTATTTTTTTTTAAATTTTAACTATAAAGAGAAACTCATCATCCTCAACCCCTTTCCTCACCAAAATAATAATTTTAAAAAAATTAAATCATACAAAAAATATTATATACCATTATCTTATTAAAATATTTTTCTTATTGACTAAGTAATTCGAAATTTTAGCACAAAATAATTCCACCGGAATCTAAAATTTAATTAAAATAAAATAATCATGAAATATAAAGTAATCACAAATCAACCCAAATCAAGAAAAACTTACCATTAAGCTTCAATTCAACTCTACTTTAACTTTGTTCATAAAATATTTGTACGAAAAATAAACAAATATAATATTTAAAATCTAAATGATAAGATTAAGACCTTTATCAAATACCCAAAAAAATCTACAAACTCTTTTGTTTAATTCAATGCAAGATCATCTCTTTTATGCATATGTTAGCGGTGAGATAAAATTTTAGCCTGAACTATGTTCACATTAACCAATTAAAAATAAAAAATATCTTAACATAAAGCAAAAAATGCAAAATAAATCTGTCTACATATCTTAACAAAAGAACAAGATAAAAAATAGTTCATATTATAGAATATGGAATGAATAACAAATATAAGAACTTTCTATCTTATTCTCTATGCATGAAAGTAAATAAATCTCTTTGGTGAAAATCCAAACTCACGACTGACTCTCTTGTTATTTGATGAGAACATCATTCTGTGAAATACGTTGTCTTTTTGATACAAATAAAAATAGGGGAGGTAATCAAAGAAAACAAAATTGGTAAAAGTAATAACCTATTTGGGATCAAAAGAAAATGCAATAATGTGTTGCGCGCTTCTTCGTTTTTGAAGGAAAAAAAAATGTTTAGCATAAGCAATATATGATCCACAATATATTTTAATGGATGTTTTGGACTGAAGGAGAATGGGAGATGAGGAATTGAGTTATTTTTTCCTCTAAACTTTTATGTTGATATCTGCATATATTCATTGAGCAGTTTCCATTCTTTTTCTCTTCTTTTATTATTACCCCTTTTTCCATGTTTTTTTGGTAAGAAAAAGTGAATAAAACCTTTTTGATTTGTAAAAGGTTGTCTATTTTTTTTTTTTGGACATATTAAAGACATAATTTTTTTTATCATAAACATATGAATTTAATCATAATAAGAAAATCTTCTCCATTTACTTTCTAATATATTTATTATAGTTAATATTTAATATCATAAAATAATAAAAGAATGTGAAAAGACGATTTTGTCTAAAGCAAAGTTAAGAACTTACATGAAGTAACTAGGAGAGAGGTTTCCCTTTCGGGAACCCCCTTACGATTGGAATAGAAAACGTGAAGCCTTTATTTAAATCACGATGTTACAAAGTTTATACAAGAAGGACTGGTTTGGACAAGTTTTTTGGGAGAAAAGGTTTTAACATTTCAAGTAGGTTTGGAGTTGGTTGATTTCACTCTACCTCTTTTGCGCCACTTTGATATCCACATATTTGTTCTTCATTTTTATTACTGTATTTATTAGGTCTTGCTTTTAAGATAGCTCCCCATCCTAAGTCACTTTCATCTGTTTATATAATTAAATAGTCTGATTCTAATGAAATTTTTAGGTCTGTGATGTTTTTGATTTTTTCTTTTATTTTTTGGACTAATTTAACATCTT
>NC_061122.1:21227915-21236762 GCF_002878395.1 Capsicum annuum | reverse complement strand
TACCCCATAAGAATTCTCTGCATTTTCTATCAATTTCTTTTAGCACACTCTGTGGAATTATGACCACGGTGCCCCAAAAGTTGTAAATCGAGAAGAATACTGCATTAATTATCTGTAGCCTCCCTGCATAGGATAGTTGTCTCGTGTACCCTACCGAAATCCTTTTAGTGATTTTCTCTACTAGTTGTACACAATCCATCTTATTCCATCACTTTGAAGAAAGTGGAAGGCCAAGATATCTAATAGGCAGGCTTCCTAAGGTGAATCCTGTACTTATCAAAATGTTTTCTTTTGTTGGTTCATCTATTCTAGCTAAAAAGATATTTGACTTCTGTAAATTTGCTTCTAAACCAGTCACCTGACTGAAGAGTCTCAGAGCCTCCATTACCCAATTGATAGACCTTATATCCCCTTTACAGAACAGCATTAAATTATCTGAAAATATGAGATGGGTGAGCTTAGTAGTCTGACACATGGGGTGGAACTGAAAGTCCTCCACCTCATACATCTTTCTCAATTCATGACCAGCTGTACCAATGAGGGTGGAAACCCATATCTCTTCAAAACTTCCTTGATAAACTCCCAGCTAACCATATCATAAGCTTTCTTTAAATCAATTTTCATTAGGCATCTTGGTGTTGTTTTCCTCTTATAGTGCCTTAAGAGGTCATGACAGATCAACACGTTGTGAATCAAGGATCTCCCTTCTCTAAAAGCCGTTTGATTATTCGCCACAATCACTGTAATAACTTTTCTCAGTCTTGCACTTATCATTTTTGAAATGCATTTGTAGATAACATTACAACAAGCAATTGGTCAGAATTAGTTTGCTAAAACAGGTGCTTCAACCTTTGGAATTAAAGAAATTACTATAGCATTCAGTTAATTGAGTAGTCGTCCATTCCCCATGTATTCTAGTACTGCTTGTGTCACATCTGGCCCCACTATACTCCATGCTGCTCTTAAAAACCCACTCCCATACCCATCTGGACCCGGACTCTTATTTATGTCTATGTTGACCTCCTTTTGCGTGTATGCCTGGACCAGCGTCAATTGCTCCTCAGTATTTAGTATAGTACCCTGTCTTAGTATTCCAGCATTTGTTATCTCCTTTCCTTGTTCCTTCTTTCCAAGTAATTTTTGATAGTATTCAACAAATGCCTCTGCAATAACCTGTTGGTTAGTCTGTAGCACTCCATTTTTGTCCCGCACCTGAATAATGGTATGTTGTAGTCTCTTGTGTTTAATTACAGCATGAAAGAACCTTGTGTTATCATCTCCGAGTTGCAACCAATTTATTTTACTTCTTTGTTGTAGAAAACATTCATCCAAATATGATGTTCTTCTGAATTTTTGATACATCCTTTTTTCCTGCTCCTGCAGTTCTTCATCTAGCGGCTGTATATGTAATTCAGCCTGGGCCTTTCCTAGAGCTATTTTATCCTCGTCTGCCTCAGTAATAATGTTCCTAAAATGCTGACTGTTCAGCACTCTCAACTGCTTTTTCATTGCCTTCAATCTCTTTATAATTCTGAACATTTGACACCCTTCCACGTTTTGATTCCAACCCTCATTCACTATATTCATAAATTGCAGGTGGCTGGTCCACACATTACAAAATTTGAAAGCTGGTCTTTCCATTCTTAGCTCATTGATTAAAGAAATTTTTACAGGGCAATGGTCGCTCAGCCCCTCAGCCATGAAGTTGGCACTATATGCTGGCATATTGACAATTCACTCATCATTTACAAAGACCCAACCTATCTTGGAGAAAATCCTCACATCTCCTTTGTCATTCCATGTGTAATTATTGCCTTGTCTGGGTAATTCCACAAGTTCACACTCCTCCACACAAGCTTGAAATTCCACTATCTCTGCCATACTTACAGGATTTACCCCAATCCTATCATCAATATGCAGTACTTCATTGAAGTCACCCATCACTATCCAAGCAAGATTATTTCCCATCTTCACATTTTCTAAGTAAGTCCATAACCCTCTTCTTTCCCCCTTGAGTTGAATGCATAAACCACACTCACCAAGTGCTCTGTTTGAGTTTTGTGATTTTTTACTCGATAAGTGATAGCTTGGGCACAACTTGTCATCATCTGCACCTGGAAGTAGTCAGCTCTCCACGAGATCCACACCCTGCCATTATAATGATCAATATGGTTGGTACAGTACTCCCAACCTCCAAACATGCTTCCCGCCACTCTGGCTATATTACTTACCTTAATTTTAGTCTCTACAAGACCTACTAAACCAACATTCTCTTTATTACAAAGGAGCTTGATCTCTTTTTTTTTGTTAGGGGCATGCCCCTAACGTTCCAGCATAACAAATTATCCATTCGCCTTGGGGATTTTCATCCCACCCCCCTTGTGGTCTGCTTCATTATCCTGATTCTCAGCTGTCTCTGCGAGTACTTCGAAAGTATTTTTTTGCATTACCTCAGTTGGTTTTGGGACCTTGGGACTGTGACCTCTGCCGAAGTGGACTTTCTGATCTTGTACCTCGTTGGATCCATCCTACAGTCTTTCCACTTGCCTCCAATGACCCAGCTGTACCACTAGGTCCTTCCCCTGCATCTGCTCTATTTGATAGTGTAGTTGCTGCCTTATGTTTACCTATGTTGTTCAGTTTCTCCGTTGCTTCCAATTGTTTCTCAACTGCCTTGTGTCTATTTTGTTATTGTGCCTCCTTTTTCCTCTGGTTCTCTGGGAATTAGGAGGATTTTTCTTCCTACATACACCTTCATCGTGCCCATACTGCTTGCAAAAGTTACACAACATTGGTTTCCAGTCATACTGGACTTTTTGTTCCACCAATTCACCCCATTCATTCCTAAAAAATACTTTCTCTGGTAGTTTATCTCTCATCTCTACTTCAATACGTAGCTTCGCAAAACTCAACCCTATCTTCTTTTCCGTGTTAATATCCACCATTAATGGTTTTCCAATCAAACTCCCAATTTTGCTCAACCCTTTAGCGCTCCAGGACTTAAAATCCAACCCCGGTAGTTTCACCCAAATAGGCACTGTATACAGCTCTTCTCGAGTGAATTCCATTTCTGGTGACCATGCTTTGACAATCAGAGGTTTATTATCGAAGTGGTAGATCCCCCCTGCAAAACCTTATCTCTTCCTTCCTTCGTGTCGAATCGCACCAACACTACGCCATTTTTCAACATCGAGACCTTGTTTATTCCATACTTCCCCCATTGACGTTGAATGTAACCGTTTAGTATTGAGAATGGTGGATGTGCTCCTAGGACGTAGTATACAATTGCGTGTTTCCAGTACTCTATCTCTGAGCTGATATCCTCAATTTCAATCTCACATATTTCCTCTTCACCTTGTTTCTCCGGTGATACAAATTCGAGGTTAAACCCGGTATAACTTGTTTTCAAACCAAACGACCCCTTAATATATTAGGCTTTTAAGTGCGATATAACTTGAACCTGTCATAATGCAAAATAACAAAAATTTATCCTATATTTCTGCAAGTGGCTATATCTAAAGTTAAAACATAATATCATCTTCAAGCAGTTAGATCACAACAATTCTCTTGCTAAGGGAACGTAAATGGTAATTTTTGTAGCCCTTTGAATGTTCAACTAGAATTCTGGATATGTTATACATGTTGCACACATAACTGGTAAACATTATTATAGTTTTCCTTAATTACATCTCAGCTACGATTCTAATTCAGAAGTTGGCATATTATAGCGACAAACAGGGCAATAATGGCTCTTGTCTAACCAGTTCTTAATGCAGTCTCCATGGAACACATGCGAGCAAGGCACGCACACGATCTTTCCTTCGAGTTTTTCAAAACAGATGACACATTCATCATTCAAACATTGATCTTCATCGATCTCCATTCTCTCTGGCAACTGCATTATCGATGTCGTACTAGCAGGTACCATCCCCCCATTCAAGTGCGACGATGGTTGTTCTAGCCTCCCATCCAAAATATATTCCATTTTCAAGGTCAAATCAACGATCATCTCCAAGTTTTGGCAATTAGTACCGCCCTTGTTCAACTCAACGTCAACAAATTTATGTATCTGAAATATCATACTACGGATGAGAACATCACTATAAACCTCATAATAATCGCCCCAGTTGTTGAGATTTCCTTCAAGGACACGGTAGAAGACATCGCACGACAAGTATTCATAAGCGCAAAATTTGAGATGAAATGATTTGGTGTCAGTTCTATGAGATTGAGCCATATATACGAGTTGTGAAGGACTATGAGGTTGTCTATACCAAATGTCATGTTCAGTAACAAGGAAAAACTGAAGGACTAACTGGAGATGTTTTGTGCAGCCGGCTATCGTTTCTTTTCTTAATTCCTGTGGTTGTGGTCGAACTAAGCAGCTTGCTTTCGCCCTCACATGGTGACGGTGCTGTTCGAAAATAGGAGTCTCCATGGAAATTAAACTCAACCCATGTAGTCTTTTTAGCTGAAACAAGAAACAAAACCAGGACAAACTCAAATTAGGATACAGAAAGGTTCGCTAGACGCTAATTAGGGAAGGCCTAACAAATTAAAAGGAAAACAAAACAAAAGTACTAGATCGAATACCTTTTCCAATAAAAATGAAAAATAAAGATTCAATAAAGCTATGTTGCTTGGACTCTTCGAAAATGTCATCGAGTGCATGTCAGATCCTTCAAAAGTAGTGCATTTTTGTAGATCCAACACGGGTGCGGCCACATTTTGGAGAGTCCGAGCAGCTTAGCAATAAAGTAACTCCGGGAAGAACTACTTGAGTCAAGAAATTAATAACAACCAGCTTTCAGGCTACACAGAAATTCACAACAGCAAAAAACATACCGAGTGTAGCGCCCAAAAGTGAGGTTTGGGTAGGGTAGGATACACACAGACCTTACCCCTACCACCTTTGTGGGGCAGAGAGGTTATTTCCGGTAGATCCTTGGTTCAAAAGAAGTGAAACAAAGCAAAGAAAAGAAAATAATGACATCAAAATATCAAGATGAAAATGCGAAAGAAGCAACATGTGGTAGTAAAAAGATGAAGAAAAAGATACTACGTGAACCAAGGCCCCTCAATGTCAAAGTAAAACTGTTTCATGTATGAAATATTGCTCCTATAATCTCATTTGCAAATAAGCTGCAATCAGTAAAGACAATTAATGCTTGATACTGCAACTTCTACATCAAAAACTCTGTTGTCCAAAAACATTGTATGCAAGACCTCAAAACCCTCTTCATGAACAGCTAAGAGCCTAAGTAGTGTAGTGGTTATTATGGTGCAAAAATAGTTCTTAAGGAACTCAAGAATCAAGAAATTGTCCACAAATCTTTGAAAAATTTTGTTCTTTTTCAATTGGGACAAGTGCGATAGAGGACGAACGGGAAAAGGGGCAAAAATTCCGAGAACAATACCCAATTACAGACCTTCAGAACTCTAAAGTGTCACGACATCTAGCAAACGTCCTTTGAAGCAATATGGAATTTAAAAAAAGAATGATGACAAATATTCAAGAACATCCATAAATAGAATCAGTTAGGAAAAGAGTTAAAGGCATAAATAATTCTAAAACAGCCATAAGAAAGTTCAATAATTTCTGGAGTTAGCGATGATAAAACAAATACAATATATGGAATTCGAAGAGGAATAGAAAATCCCTGAAGCAAGAATGCTTACGGGACAAGAACCAGAAACAAAGGTTTAACAAATGCAGAAGAAGGAATATAACAATCTGAAAGTATAGATAATTGATATGAAAGAATGAGATAAGTGTAAATCATGTGTCTGAAGACTACACATGTAGGAATGTTAGTTTAGAACAGTCGCTACGCTAATTTTAAAACTAGTCGACAAAAGGATAACTACAACAATAACATACTCAGTATAATCCAACAGGTGAGGTTTAGGGAGAGATACACAGCCTTATTCCTATGTTGAAAAGGTAAAGAAGTTGTACCTTTTTTTCCCTCAAGGGTTGGGGTTGGGGTGTATAATAGCTTTTTTTTTTTTTTTTTCGTTTTCAGACAAACACTAGGCTCGAGTAAGGCATATTAAAAAAATAAGTATGTAAAGGAAATGCACGAAGAAATCATGTTGAAAACAATGAAGAGAGAACGGGCACAACAACAAATAATACAATAACTGAAGCAAAGAAGCAATATGTAATACTAAAATCAAAGAATAAGATACTAAGAGAGTAATAATAATAATATTCGAAAGGGAACAAAACAACGCTCAACTACCTACAAATCCTCAACCGCCACTTCTTCCTATCTAGAATCATGTCCTCAATAAGCTGTACGTATGTCATATATCACCTCTCTTCAAAACTTCTACAGCATATCTCTCACACCTCACTGAGCATTTGAGCATCTTTTCTTCACATGACCAAACAATCTGAACCGTGCATTCTCGTATTGTCCACCTTGGGAGTCCCTCAGAGTCGGATCCAGAATTCGAAGTCTTCAGATTCCAAATAGACTCATCGATTAAACCAATTGGAGACTCCAAATCCTAGATGCAAAGCCAGCTTATAGCCAAGGGTTCATCTGAACCCTCTTCGGCGAAAAACTACACTATTTATACATATTTAAATTATTTTTTATATGGTATATATTAAAATCTATTCGACTAGTTCGTGCGTTTACTTCTGTCGATTTTGAACTGCTTCAGCTTTATACTTACCTATTTTTCTTCAAAAAGCAAAAGATTGTGACTTCTCACAATCTTTGGCCTCAATTTTTTGTACTATTTCAAAGCTTACAATTTGAATTTTGAAATAGAGTAGACATTAAAGTGGAAAATAGAGTTAGTCCATTTCTTGAAACATAAAATAGCAAGGTTAGTAGAGTAACATTTAGGAAACTAAAAAAAACTTTCAAGTTACAGACTTCCAAAGGGCTGAGGAATGCGGTTGAGGATGACTGACCAAGAAATCCGATGGGATTGGCGGAGCGGCTTTAGGAAGAAGAACAAGTTCGATGACTGAACAAAGGTTTTTTTCTTTAATTTCATGAAAGAGAACAACAACAACATATCCAGTGTATTCCCACCTAGTGGGGTCTGGGGAGGGTAGAGTGTTCCCAGACCACACCACTATCTCAAGAGAAGTAGAGAGGCTGTTTCCGATAGACCCCCCGGCTTAGGACCAATAACAGTATAACCAATACAAAAAGTAAGAGCATATAAACTAGTATGATACACAAAACAAACTAACAGTATAACAAATACAAAAGATAAGTGCATAATAAACTAGTACGGGATGCAAAAAATCCAACACCACTAGCCCCAAAAACTACAGCCATAACACTACGAACCAGAAACTCTAGACCCAAAGGAGCACTCCCCTATTACTACCGCCGCGCTCCCACCCCCTAACCCTCTACCCTAATTTGCGTCCCACACCTTCATATCAAGGGCCATGTCCTCTGTAAGTTGTAATTGCTTCATACCATGCCTAATCACTTCCCTCCAATATTTCTTCGGTCTACCTCTAGCCCGCCTAAAACCATCAATAGCCAGAGTCTCACACCTCCGCACTGGAGCATCAGGGCCTCTACTCATCACATGTCCGAACCAACGTAGCCTCACTTCTCGCAACTTATCCTCCACCGAGGCAACTCCCACCTTTTCCCGAATAATCTCATTCCTCACCCTATCTTTCCTGGTATGTCCACACATTCATCGCAACATTCGCATCTCTGTCACCTTCACCTTTTGGATGTGGGAGTTCTTAACTAGCCAACACTTCGCTCCATAAAACATAGCCGCCCGGACTACCACTCTGTGGAACTTACTTTTAAGCTTCTGGGGCACCTTCTTATCACAAAGGACTCCCGAAGTGAGCCTCCACTTCAACCACCCTGCCCCAATACAATGCGTGACATCCTCGTCAATTTCACTATTATCCTGAATTATAAACCCCAGATACTTGAAACTCTCCCTCTTCTGGATGGCTTGAGAGTCTAGCTTCACAGCTACTCCATCTTCTTGCGACATATCACTGAACTTACACTCCAAGTACTCCGTCTTGGTTCTACTAAACTGAAAACCTTTAGATTCAAGCGTCTGTCTCCAAATATCCAACATATCATTAACTCCACCTCGAGTCTCGTCGATCAGAACCACATCATCTGCAAATAACATACACCAAGGCACCTCCCCTTGAATATATCGCGTCAAAACATCCATCACCAAGGCAAATAGAAACGGGCTAAGAGTCGATCCCTGGTGCAACCCTATCAAAACTGTGAAGTGCTCCTAATCTTCACCTACCGTTCTCACACGAGTCTTCGCACCATCATACATATCCTGAATCGACCTAGTGTACGCTACGGGTTTCCCTTTAGCCTCCAAGCACCTCCACAAAATCTCCCTGGGAACTCTGTCATATGCCTTCTCTAGATCAATAAACACCATGTGCAAGTCCTTCTTCCTCTCTTGAAACTACTCCACTAATCTCCTCACAAGGTGAATGACCTCAGTGGTCGAACGGCCAGGCATGGAACCGAACTGATTCTCAGAGATCGTCATGATCCTCCTCATCCTCAACTTTTAATTTTATAAACAACTGCTAGTAGTAAGAAATTTATTAAAAAAACAAAAAGCCACAAACAACTAAATTAAATTAGTCAAAAATAAATGAATTAATAAAAGTTACTAATAACTAAAAATAAATAAATGAAATATAGTTTCACTGATTTAGTATCTTTTAAATTTTTTTTCTTTCTATATATTCGAAGAGTTGTTTCAACATGTTAGGTTAAAGGTATTAATAAAAAGCATGAGGGTATAATAGTCTTTGTAAGTAGAATTAGCTTGTTCATGAAAGTTGTCTTTAATGCT